>NC_084622.1:46120103-46230103 GCF_033978795.1 Nerophis ophidion
TTTCCGCCAAGCAACCTTCTGGTTGAAATGGAGTGTGGATCAAGATGGATCCCTACTTTATATTCTTTTATTTAACCCAATGTTTTTTAAATACGTGTATAATGCTTTATATCCTATGTGTTGTGAATTCCATCCTACAATATCTTCCAAGGAACCCAAAGAAATGTTACCACACCTCCCGCTTTATTTATTCTATAGATTACCTGAACTATTTCATAAACTAAATCTTGTCTTGTTTCTGATGCTATGTTTTTTTATGCTCATCAATGCACTGTTGGACTGCGAGCACACAACTACTTTCCTTGCTTTGTTTTCCTCTATCCAGTTAACTGCCATATAAATTGCTACCAATTCCCCCGTAAAAACAGATAGTTTATCACTGATTATTTTATTTAATACTATGTTTCCTTGTGGGATAACTGCTACAGCTCTTACCTTTATTTTTTTTATATAGTTTTTGATGCATCCGTATATATCATATCTCAATCCATTTTTCTATCCGGTAACTATTTAAATTTCTATTCTTTAGTAATTGCATGTTTTCTTTTGGGTTATCAAACATCCACGGTGGTATTGCAGGCATTGGTACTGTAGGACTAACTTTAATATTGTCAATTTTAACTTTATTACATATGTCTCCTATAATCCACCCAAAACTATTCTTTTTTTGTTTTCTCTTTTTCTTGGCAGATTGGTAGCACTGGACAAGTCGGATATCCTTGCTTGGATCCTTTTAAAGTTGCCCGATAAACTGCTGAGAGTTGATCTCTCCTCTTGTCCAAAGGTTTTTCGTTCATTTTTACTTGTAATACTGGCACTAGGGTTGATGTAGTAGCTCCACAACATAACCTTAAAGCCTGTGACTGGATCCGGTCTATTTTCCCAAGTCATGTTTTTGAAGCAGATTGGTAAATAATGCATCCGTAATCAATAACAGATGGAATTAAAGTTATAAATATATACATGTATTGTTTTCAACGTCAACCTATCAGCCCCCCAATCATTACCCCTCAAAGACCTCATTATATTTAACACCTTTTTACTTTTTCCCCTATTTTTTTTATTTTCCGGAAGGAACACTCCTGAAGGAATAAATAAAGTACTATCTAATCTAATCTAATCAAATCTATTTTGCTGATGTGGGTTGACTAGTTCATATTTTTATCAAACCATATTCCTAAATATTTAAATACTTGTACCTCTTCTATATTTTCACCTTAGAGTTTTTATTTGGAGCTTGTTTGGTACTTTTGTCTTTGTAAAATGTATGACTTTTGTCTTTCCAACAGAGAATCTTAAACCTCAAGCCGTTCCCCAGTCTTGAACATTATTTACCACTTTGTTAGTTTTTTGATTATTTCTTTTGACTCTAAATAATATACTAGTCTTTCATTAATCTTTTTTTTTTTTCCATTACTTTTCCCCAAATTTATAATTTCCTGCCTCTTCCGGGTCTTACCCTGACTTGCATATTGGAATTGTTACCGCTCATTTTCCCCTCTGCCGGTCATTCTCCTTCTTCATATATCCTGTCATATCATTTCAAGACCACTTCTTTGACGATGCCACCTAAGTTTTTGATCATTTGATAACCCGCTAGGTCTTTCCCCGGTGACGTATTTTTAACCTTTTTCAAAATTCGAACCATTTCATTCAAAGAAAATGTCATATCCATAGTGTTGGTAAAGCTATATTAACGTTGTCTTCCATCATTTCCCCAATATTTAAACTCATTGTTTTTTCTCTCTTTTGTTTTTCCACATTTCTCAAATTATCATTACTGTGCACTTCAACAAATGTTTTTGCTAAAGGTTCTGCTGTTTCTTTACCCGTGACTACATCTTCTTTGATAAATGTGGCACATCATCCTCTTTACCCTTCATTCCTATCTTTACGAATCGTTATATATCCTTTTATTATAAAGTTTAATTTTGGCTTCAGCCCTGTTTCTTGAATACAAATTATACGTGGTTTAGTTTTCATATTTTTAATATATCCCTTTAATTCATGTTCGGTTGCTATCAAACTTCTGGCATTCCACCGGACCATTAACAGGGTGTTGGAATGTGGTAACATGACTCCGTCACGTCTACTCTCCGTAGTACAGCTTGCACCCGGTACCAAGATAGTTCTTTCAACAACTTTGATGCTGCTTTGACAATTATTTTGATCTTCTCAGTCTTATTTTTACTTTCATTTTGTATCAAAGCTGAGTTGTGCTCTCTGGTTTATTTTGCAAATGAACCGACAGAACATGATCATGTACAAGACTCGCCTACCCACAATGCACTGCAACCCAACGCTCCTGGTCGGATGTTTTTTTCGGGGTTCATGGAGAGATGCGGTAAAGAGTGGTAGCCAAGACACACGGTCACACACGGTCACACACGGTCACACACGGCAATTATTTTGACCTGGGGAGCAGATATAGAGGAAAAAATGTGTCTGGGGGGCCGGGATATCTGATTTTCAGGTACAAAAAACTTCACAATGACACAAAATAAACACAACAGTTAAACCTCACACTAAAAACAAGACATTGACTTGTACGTTCAAAAGACAGAATAGAACAAGTCAAGACATGCAATGCCATCTACAAAATGTTATGTAAATGTTAGTCATTACACACGCGGCTATGGTTTTGATGTATTTGTTACAGACATGTTTACGTCAAGTAACATCACATGGTTCCATTTGCACCTTTCAACAAATCTGAAAAGGAATATTAAGAAGTAAAACTTATATTTAATCCTACCTCTTCTCCGAGCACACGGTGACCGTACATACGGGTCGAAAAATGTTGACCTAATTCAGCATTTCTCAAAGTGTGGGGAATAGAGACATGACAGGTGGGGCTCGAGGAAAGGGAGGAAATTTTTTATTTTTGATTTTTTTTTTACTATGCTTTCATTTTCTATACACACTGTAAATCACTTTGTGATTCTGTCTGTGAAATCCGCCGTATAAATAAATGTAAATTACTTATTTTTCCTGTAGGCTTTAAATTTCTCGGCAGGAGCGAAAGTTTGACAGACATAGCAACAGTAACTTTTGCAGGCAGGGCTAAGAGGAACAAACTTTCGCGCGGATGGGTAGCAGGCTAATGTGCGAACCACAATTACACAAAATGGATACATTTGCAACTCGCACCTCAAAGGTCTGCGGAGAAACAAAAATATGACGGGTCTAATCAACCAAAAAGTCAACCTAAAAGAAAATATGGCGAAGGGTATCTTGCTCTTGGATTCACAGCAGCGGAGGTGGGGGCAGAGGAGAGACCCCTGTGTGTTCTTTGTTTAAAACGGCTAGCAGCAGACAGCCTGAGACCCAACAAAGCAAAGAGACAACTCGAGACCACACATGATGCCCAATAAATTGTTTTGTTGGGGCGATGGGGGTAGGTGGGCCTTGAGTCTAAAGTGCTGATGACAGAAAAAAAAAAAGTTTGAGAAGCCCTGACCTAATTGTACGGATCTCACTTTAAACGGCAAACCGATCATTTAAATGTTTTCACTTTGAATATGAAACGAGGAGTAAAATGTACAATGTACAATATTATCAATTATTTCACAAGGACATGTTTTAAGGATATTGTACAGTATAATTAAATCTAAAATGAATGTGATCACTTTCAGGATCATTTTATTTTTAGCCAGTAAACAACTGTTATGTACTTTTGAATCGGGTTTTCCCCTTTAAATAACAAAAATTATAGAATTTTACAATATTCATTATTATTAAATATTAAATGTGCCAACTAGTTTTACGGCATACATCATTCCCCCTTTACCCATTTGTTAAAAAGACGAAAGTTGATGCGAACGCCTACGTGCTGTCAGAAAACTAAAAGAAGAAGAATGCCTTTGTGCAATTACTGCTATCCTGGCACAAGTTATAAAACAAACAAAGTTACCAAATTTTTTTTCTGAGGAGACAAAACGAAAAAGAAAGAAAAATAATAAATCAATCAATAAAATGCATCAGTCAAATAGTACAGGCAACTTCGTTAACATGGAGCCACAGACAATTTCATTCAAAAAGTCCCAATTGCTAACATAAAGATACAACATCAAATAAAGGTAAAGAAGGCCTAGTAGGTAATTACAACAAGAGACAAAGTATTAAAAATGTCGGTCCAATAACTGCACAGGGATGGGCAGAGCCAAAACATGTGTAGCAAGTAAGCTGGAGACTGTTGACACTGAAATAAGGCTATATGTGGCACAGATACAAGATTTATAAACTCTACTTAAAGCCCCACTTAAGAATTTTCAGTTTTGTTTTATATTGGCCGCACCAGTGAACCAAAGCGATGGCGTTTTCCCAAAAGGAAAACCACATTTACCATGAGGACTAGCGCATATAGCGTCCAACTGACACGATAATGCCACAATGATTCTGTATTACTGAACTTTCCACAGTAGGAACCTACATTCGTTTTCTACCACTTATTCCCTTTTGGGGACGTGGGGGTCGCTGGCGCCTATCTCAGCTACAATCGGGTGGAAGGAGGTGTACACCCTGGACAAGTCGCCCCCTCATTGCAGGGTCAACATAGACGGACAACATTCACACCAACCTACATATTTTACTCAAACCTTATATTTGCAGTTTGAAGTCACTGCATTGTTTTTTCCTTGTACAGTTCTTTTGAGTTTGTTGCGTGGTTGGTCAGTGTGGAACTGCAAAGTATCGCGCTGGTGGGTATTTATTGCTACCACACAAATTTCCAGTAGCTAAAATTATTTTTATTATTCTGATTTGAGCATTGAAAGTCACTTACTAGTTTAGCAGGAACAGATCCAAAGCAGCATTGGTCTAAAATCTCTTGTCTTTTGACCTCACGCAAGTTAGTGAAAGTCGTGCCATTGTTGATCCTTGATTGTCCCTCCCTTTTTTTTTTTTTTGAAAACCCGATTCAAAAGTACATAACAGTTGTTTACTGGCTAAAAATAAAATGATCCTGAAAGTGATCACATTCATTTTAGATTTAATTATACTGTACAATATCCTTAAAACATGTCCTTGTGAAATAATTGATAATATTGTACATTGTACATTTTACTCCTCGTTTCATATTCAAAGTGAAAACATTTAAATGATCGGTTTGCCGTTTAAAGTGAGATCCGTACAATTAGGTCAGGGCTTCTCAAACTTTTTTTTTTTCTGTCATCAGCACTTTAGACTCAAGGCCCACCTACCCCCATCGCCCCAACAAAACAATTTATTGGGCATCATGTGTGGTCTCGAGTTGTCTCTTTGCTTTGTTGGGTCTCAGGCTGTCTGCTGCTAGCCGTTTTAAACAAAGAACACACAGGGGTCTCTCCTCTGCCCCCACCTCCGCTGCTGTGAATCCAAGAGCAAGATACCCTTCGCCATATTTTCTTTTAGGTTGACTTTTTGGTTGATTAGACCCGTCATATTTTTGTTTCTCCGCAGACCTTTGAGGTGCGAGTTGCAAATGTATCCATTTTGTGTAATTGTGGTTCGCACATTAGCCTGCTACCCATCCGCGCGAAAGTTTGTTCCTCTTAGCCCTGCCTGCAAAAGTTACTGTTGCTATGTCTGTCAAACTTTCGCTCCTGCCGAGAAATTTAAAGCCTACAGGAAAAATAAGTAATTTACATTTATTTATACGGCGGATTTCACAGACAGAATCACAAAGTGATTTACAGTGTGTATAGAAAATGAAAGCATAGTAAAAAAAAAATCAAAAATAAAAAATTTCCTCCCTTTCCTCGAGCCCCACCTGTCATGTCTCTATTCCCCACACTTTGAGAAATGCTGAATTAGGTCAACATTTTTCGACCCGTATGTACGGTCACCGTGTGCTCGGAGAAGAGGTAGGATTAAATATAAGTTTTACTTCTTAATATTCCTTTTCAGATTTGTTGAAAGGTGCAAATGGAACCATGTGATGTTACTTGACGTAAACATGTCTGTAACAAATACATCAAAACCATAGCCGCGTGTGTAATGACTAACATTTACATAACATTTTGTAGATGGCATTGCATGTCTTGACTTGTTCTATTCTGTCTTTTGAACGTACAAGTCAATGTCTTGTTTTTAGTGTGAGGTTTAACTGTTGTGTTTATTTTGTGTCATTGTGAAGTTTTTTGTACCTGAAAATCAGATATCCCGGCCCCCCAGACACATTTTTTCCTCTATATCTGCTCCCCAGGTCAAAATAATTGCCGTGTGTGACCGTGTGTGACCGTGTGTGACCGTGTGTCTTGGCTACCACTCTTTACCGCATCTCTCCATGAACCCCGAAAAAAACATCCGACCAGGAGCGTTGGGTTGCAGTGCATTGTGGGTAGGCGAGTCTTGTACATGATCATGTTCTGTCGGTTCATTTGCAAAATAAACCAGAGAGCACAACTCAGCTTTGATACAAAATGAAAGTAAAAATAAGACTGAGAAGATCAAAATAATTGTCAAAGCAGCATCAAAGTTGTTGAAAGAACTATCTTGGTACCGGGTGCAAGCTGTACTACGGAGAGTAGACGTGACGGAGTCATGTTACCACATTCCAACACCCTGTTAATGGTCCGGTGGAATGCCAGAAGTTTGATAGCAACCGAACATGAATTAAAGGGATATATTAAAAATATGAAAACTAAACCACGTATAATTTGTATTCAAGAAACAGGGCTGAAGCCAAAATTAAACTTTATAATAAAAGGATATATAACGATTCGTAAAGATAGGAATGAAGGGTAAAGAGGATGATGTGCCACATTTATCAAAGAAGATGTAGTCACGGGTAAAGAAACAGCAGAACCTTTAGCAAAAACATTTGTTGAAGTGCACAGTAATGATAATTTGAGAAATGTGGAAAAACAAAAGAGAGAAAAAACAATGAGTTTAAATATTGGGGAAATGATGGAAGACAACGTTAATATAGCTTTACCAACACTATGGATATGACATTTTCTTTGAATGAAATGGTTCGAATTTTGAAAAAGGTTAAAAATACGTCACCGGGGAAAGACCTAGCGGGTTATCAAATGATCAAAAACTTAGGTGGCATCGTCAAAGAAGTGGTCTTGAAATGATATGACAGGATATATGAAGAAGGAGAATGACCGGCAGAGGGGAAAATGAGCGGTAACAATTCCAATATGCAAGTCAGGGTAAGACCCGGAAGAGGCAGGAAATTATAAATTTGGGGAAAAGTAATGGAAAAAAAAAAAAGATTAATGAAAGACTAGTATATTATTTAGAGTCAAAAGAAATAATCAAAAAACTAACAAAGTGGTAAATAATGTTCAAGACTGGGGAACGGCTTGAGGTTTAAGATTCTCTGTTGGAAAGACAAAAGTCATACATTTTACAAAGACAAAAGTACCAAACAAGCTCCAAATAAAAACTCTAAGGTGAAAATATAGAAGAGGTACAAGTATTTAAATATTTAGGAATATGGTTTGATAAAAATATGAACTAGTCAACCCACATCAGCAAAATAGATTTGATTAGATTAGATTAGATAGTACTTTATTTATTCCTTCAGGAGTGTTCCTTCCGGAAAATAAAAAAAATAGGGGAAAAAGTAAAAAGGTGTTAAATATAATGAGGTCTTTGAGGGGTAATGATTGGGGGGCTGATAGGTTGACGTTGAAAACAATACATGTATATATTTATAACTTTAATTCCATCTGTTATTGATTACGGATGCATTATTTACCAATCTGCTTCAAAAACATGACTTGGGAAAATAGACCGGATCCAGTCACAGGCTTTAAGGTTATGTTGTGGAGCTACTACATCAACCCTAGTGCCAGTATTACAAGTAAAAATGAACGAAAAACCTTTGGACAAGAGGAGAGATCAACTCTCAGCAGTTTATCGGGCAACTTTAAAAGGATCCAAGCAAGGATATCCGACTTGTCCAGTGCTACCAATCTGCCAAGAAAAAGAGAAAACAAAAAAAGAATAGTTTTGGGTGGATTATAGGAGACATATGTAATAAAGTTAAAATTGACAATATTAAAGTTAGTCCTACAGTACCAATGCCTGCAATACCACCGTGGATGTTTGATAACCCAAAAGAAAACATGCAATTACTAAAGAATAGAAATTTAAATAGTTACCGGATAGAAAAATGGATTGAGATATGATATATACGGATGCATCAAAAACTATATAAAAAAAATAAAGGTAAGAGCTGTAGCAGTTATCCCACAAGGAAACATAGTATTAAATAAAATAATCAGTGATAAACTATCTGTTTTTACGGGGGAATTGGTAGCAATTTATATGGCAGTTAACTGGATAGAGGAAAACAAAGCAAGGAAAGTAGTTGTGTGCTCGCAGTCCAACAGTGCATTGATGAGCATAAAAAAACATAGCATCAGAAACAAGACAAGATTTAGTTTATGAAATAGTTCAGGTAATCTATAGAATAAATAAAGCGGGAGGTGTGGTAACATTTCTTTGGGTTCCTTGGAAGATATTGTAGGATGGAATTCACAACACATAGGATATAAAGCATTATACACGTATTTAAAAAACATTGGGTTAAATAAAAGAATATAAAGTAGGGATCCATCTTGATCCACACTCCATTTCAACCAGAAGGTTGCTTGGCGGAAACAACCGCCCACCTCCGGAATCAGTCCCCGCCCATTCCCCTTAGGCGCGAAATTCATTTGAGCGAAAGACATTGGAATGAGAGGAGCTCTTTAAAGCTCCTGAGAATCTTAAAAAGCTTACAGAAAACGAGAAAAACTTACAGCGGGTGCCTGTCGGACATTCACCGTCGTTTTCGATGATTTCCCCTCGGAGCAAGGATTCGATGTCTGGAGTCTTTGGCGCAATCAAGCCTTCTCCTCTGCCTGGAACGGCCGTTGACGGACCCGCCAGCTTTAAGGGAGACCAGTGAGCAAGAGATGTAAACGGAAAATCTGTAAGTAAATATATGTATATATGTATCGTATACCGCATGTTTTTTTTCTTGTAAAATGAGAATCATTTGACTCACCAGACTGCGATTGTGTTAAAACGATCGCGTTAGGATCTTACGGCAAATCCTCTATGAAACTAAATAATGAATACACATAATATTAAATAATTTGAAGGTTTAAACACACCTCGAAAATCATCTTCCAACTTTGTAAGACCGTTTAAGCAAAGTTCATCGTCTTTCACTTCGTCGTCATCGGCTGTTAAAAAAAAAAAGGTATTACATCGTCGTACAAGTGCAATGCTTTTAACGTTTAAATGCTTAAATGGAGTTAAACCAATGTCTAATAACATGGTAAAGCAGAGGTAATGGTGTGTGTGTGTGTGTGTGTGTGTGTGTGTGTGTGTGTGCGTGTGTGTGTGTGTGTATGTGTGTGTGTGTGTGTGTGTGTGTGCGTGCGTGTGTGTGTGTGTGTGCGTGCGTGTCCTGTTGATTCAAACGGTCATAAACATTTAAACTGTCAGATGGGAAGTCAGTAAAAACTGAACCCTCCTTTTGTCCCCCAAACTGACCTGTTGATTCAAACGACCGTAAAGACCAGTTGCTACGTGACACTGTGTTCTGCGATAGTTTTTTCCATCTGTTTAAATATGTTTTCGTGAGGTACGGAAGTTGTTTCAGTGCGTACGAATGTGTGTGTGTGTGTGTGTGTGTGTGTGTGTGTGTGTGTGTGTGTGTGTGTGTGTGTGTGTGTGTGTGTGTGTGTGCGTGTGTGCGTGTGTGTGTGTGTGTGTGTGTGTGTGTGTGTGTGTGTGTGTGTGTGTGTGAAGTGTGTGTGTGTGTGCGTGTGTGTGCGTGTGTGCGTGTCCACCAAAAACTTCCCAATCCACGGTAGATAACGATGAAAATATCGAGAAAGGGCTTCCGTCTCTTCTTTCTTTTAGCTGAAAACTGAATACGATTTAGAAACACTCGACTTTTTTGCGGAGCGTCAATGTAAGTTTTATTATTTTTATAAATCGAAACAGGCGTTTCACTAATCATGACCGAATCGAACAAAGTCTTTACGCTAACGTATAAAGCTCCAAATAATGACTAAGCCTTACACCGCCCTTTTGTACCCCTCCTCTGCGTGTGTGTGTGTGTGTGTGTGTGTGTGTGTGTGTGTGTGTGTGTGTGTGTGTGTGTGTGTGTGTGTGTGTGTGTGTGTGTGTGTGTGTGTGTGTGTGTGTGTGTGTGTGTGCGTGTGTGTGTGTGTGTGTGTGAAGTGCGTGCGTGTCCACATCTCCACACGTAACATTCCCAGCCATCAATACATCAAAATCTGGAAGTTGTTTCAAACGATCGTAAACATTTAAACTATCAAATATATGGTCACATGCTGCTCAGATGACATTGCTTTCTTAAAAAAACTGAACCCTCCTCTGTTCCCTGTCAGGTCTTAACTCCACCCTCTTCCTGGTTTAACCACTCCCACCGCAGGTCTTAACTCTGCCCTCTTTCTGTTTAAAACTCCACCCTCTTCCTGGTTTAACCACTCCCACCACAGGTCTTAACTCCACCCTCTTCCGGGTAAGCCACACCCACTTGACCTTGACATTTGAACCTGACATTTGAACCTGACCTTTAACCTTGACCTTTAACCTTGACCCCTCATAAATCATTAACCTTTGAACTTGACCCCTCATAAATCATTGACCTTTGACCTTGAGGGGTCATAAATCATTGATTTATGAGGGGTCATAAATCACTTTTGACTAAAGGTAGGGACTTAACTTCTCTTACATCACACAGTTTCATATCATTTCACTTGACATCATGTCCGAAAAAGGAAGAAGCAAAGCTTATTTATTCCTACCCCTTTTTCCACTTCAGAGCGTTAACAAATATATAGAATCATTTACTTTTATAATAAAATAATATCTGTGAATTAGTATACACAACAGTTTTGTAACATGTAATTAATTAATTCAGTCATTATTAACATACTGAGATGCAGAATAACTTATTTTCAATAAGGTTGAAAGTATTCCTCATAATTCTTCTTCTGTGTACTTTGTAAGCACTATTCATCTAAACATCCTCTTAAACTGGATCATATCAGTACAATATTTAACTTCTTTACTTCATCCATTCCATCATTTAATTCCACATACTGATATGCTAAAGGTGTTGTACGTGCATACAAATGTTTTAAATTAGATTTTCCTTTAAGGTTATATTTCTCCTCTTTAGTTGAGAAGAATTGTTGTACATTCTTTGCTAGCAGGTTATAATTTACTTTGTACATCATTTTAGCTGTTTACAATTTTACCAAATCACCACATTTTTAATACTTTTGACTAAATAAATAAAAGGTTTGCCTGTTCTCTATATCCAACATTATGTATTATTGTAAATAATCTTTTTTGTCACACGGTTAACCAAAGTAGCGCACATTTGTAGTTATTTCCCCATATTTCTGCACAATAACTCAGATATGTAACACTAGCGAGCAGTAGAGAATATGGAAGTGATTTTTGGCCCAGGACGTCCATCCATCCATCCATATTCTACCGCTTATTCAGGGCTTCACGGTGGCACAGGGGTTAGTGCGTCTGCCTCACAATACGGAGGTCCTGCAGTCCTGGGTTCAAATCCAGGCTCGAGATCTTTCTGTGTGGAGTTTGCATGTTAACCCCACCTAGTACCAACCTCGTCACGTCCGTTGTGTCCTGAGCAAGACACTTCACCCTTGCTCCTGATGGGTGCTGGTTGGCGCCTTGCATGGCAGCTCCCTCCATCAGTGTGTGAATGTGTGTGTGAATGGGTAAATGTGGAAGTAGTGTCAAAGCGCTTTGAGTACCTTGAAGGTAGAAAAGCGCTATACAAGTACAACCCATTTATCATTTATCCCCGTGAATGCGTGGGTTCCCTCCGGGTACTCCGGCTTCCTCCCACCTCCAAAGACATGCACCTGGGGATAGGCCCCTCCCACCTCCAAAGACATGCACCTGGGGATAGGCCCCTCCCACCTCCAAAGACATGCACCTGGGGATAGGCCCCTCCCACCTCCAAAGACATGCACCTGGGGATAGGTTGATTGGCAACACTAAATTGTCCCTAGTGTGTGAATGTGAGTGTGAATGTTGTCTATCTGCGATGAGGTGGCGACTTGTCCAGGGTGTACACTGCCTTCCACCCGACTGTAGCTGAGATAGGCGCCAGCGCCCCCCGCGACCCCAAAAGGGAATAAGCGGTAGAAAACAGATGGATGGATGGCCCAGGACGTATTATGCAATGTTTTTTGTCACCTTGTGTTGTATGTTTTGTTTATGAGATTTCCAGTTCATTTTATCATCTATTAATACTCCTAAAAATCTTGTTTCTTTTACCCTTTCAATATCTACTCTGTCTATTTGTAATCGAATATAATGCTCTTTTCTACTGTTAACAAATAGCATTATTTTACTTTTACTGAGATTCAAAGATAGTCTGTTCTTATCAAGCCATTTTTTTAATTCTTTCATTTCTTTTGTTATTATGTGTATTATCTTGTGTGTGTTCTCTCCTGAACAGAAAGCAGTTGTGTCGTCTGCAAATAAAACTAACTTTAAGTGCTTTGTAACTTTACACATGTCGTTTATATAAAGACTAAACAATCTTGGTCCCAGCATTGATCCCAGGGGTACACCAGAAGATATACCTAGCCGTGTTGACATCTTTTCACCCATCTTCACATATTGCTTCCTGTTGGTTAAATAGCTTCTTAACCAGTTCAATACCAAACCTCTGATGCCATATCGTTCTAATGTTTGTATTAAAATATCATGATTACTTGTGTCAAATGCTTTTGTTAAGTCCATGAATACCATTCTTTACCATGTATTGCATTGGTCATTTCCTCTGTTATTTGGATGAATGCTATTGATGTTGAGATATTTGCTTTGAATCCATATTGGTTCTCCACGAGCGTTCTACTTTTGTTGATAAATATATCTAATCGGCTATTGAATAGTTTTTCCACCATGTTTGGTTAAGGTAATATCTGCTCACAGCTGACAATAGTCACTTTGTTCATATATATAATTGTGCTTACGAGAGCTGCAACGATACAGATAACCCCCACTGCAGTCCGAAACTTGATTCTAGGGCCAAAGTTTTGTTTCTTTTTTGGTACATTTTGTGGGAGTAAAGACAGCCATTTTTCGTCATTTTGCCTGTCATCAAAAAGTGCACTCTGCAATATAGTGTCAGTGGTGCACTGAATACAACACAACTTTTTCCTCAAGTTAACATTTACGAAACAACACTTTCAAATGGTAAATTATTATTTGTATTCTTTAATTACTTGAATACATCAGTGCTTCTCAAAAGACTCCGGCTTATTAGTGATTCCTAAAGCCCAAAAACAGTCTGCGGGCTATAGAGCGTTTTCCGTTCGGGCTCCAGTACTCTGGAATGCCCTCCCGGTAACAGTTTGAGATGCTACCTCAGTAGAAGCATTTAAGTCTCACCTTAAAACTCATTTGTATACTCTAGCCTTTAAATAGACTCCCTTTTTAGACCAGTTGATCTGCCGCTTCTTTTCTTTTTCTCCTCTGTCCCCTCCTCCCTTGTGAAGGGGGTCCGGTCCGATGACCATGGATGAAGTACTGGCTGTCCAGAGTCGAGACCCCGGATGGACCGCTCGTCCAGAGTCGGGACCCAGGATGGACCGCTCGCCTGTGTATCGGTTGGGGACATCTCTATGCTGCTGATCCGCCTCCGCTTGGGATGGTTTCCTGTGGACGGGACTCTCGCTGCTGTCTTGGATCCGCTTTGAACTGAACTCTCGCGGCTGTGTTGGAGCCACTATGGATTGAACTTTCACAGTATCATGTTAGACCCGCTCCACATCCATTGCTTTCGGTCCACTAGAGGGGGGGGCCCACATTTGAGGTCCTCTCCAAGGTTTCTCATAGTCATCATTGTCACTGGCGTCCCACTGGATGTGATTTTTCCTCGCTCTTATGTGGGTTCTTCCGAGGATGTTGTAGTCGTAGTGATTTGTGCAGTCCTTTGAGACATTTGTGATTTAGGGCTATATAAATAAACATTGTTTGATTGATTGATTGTGCTTTGGCAAACAACAAGCGGTGAACCCGATTGTGGAGTTTTTTGAAACTTGCTGTAAATACTGCAGCATGCATTGAATAAAATTACATTAAAGTGCAGTTTGAATTTGTGGTAGTGTAAAATAATAAGATAAATAAAAAAAAGTTTAATGAATATTTCAGGATCAAAATGTTTTTTGATCCACAAACTCAAAAAAGATTTCAACACAAAGTATATGTCTGCAGAGTTTTCTTAGTACATGTAAAATCAGAGGAGTTAAATCTTTACAGACACATAAACAAAAGTCCGATTTTTATATTCAGATATAAAAACAAGTTTTACTGACTAAATTAGTGGGTGTGTTGATTCTCCCAGTGGAGACTAATAAAGACTCCTGTGAGTGCCTGCAAGCTGCGTTCAGGCCAGGCTTACTGGTGCGCTGCAGAAGATAGGGGAACTAAGGTCTCTTCTCCTAAATGTTCTTTCAACTTTCATGCTGGTGTTAGTCATACTTCTTTATTTAGTTTATCTGGGCTGCACTTCTGACTTGTGTAAGGGGAAGAGGCACAACGACCATTGAACATTAATAACATCGTGACGAGCCAGATTTTCACGCGGTGGACAGGAAGTTGTGCACAACACAGAAACTTCACACAAACAAAGACACATTGACAGGATCGTGATCAATAAAGGTGGATTGTAATATACCCAGCATCGTTGCTTACCTGCTGTTTACTACTTCGCTAACTTCAAACAGACAGTTCCGTCATGTTTGATCGAGGAAATATGCTAACAGCTGATCACCGTGATCAAAATCAAATTAATCGCGATCACTATCATATAATCGCCCAGCCCTAGGTTGTAGGAAACGTGTCTATTTGTATACAGATGCGTGAAAATCTTACTCGAGTTTGATCCAATTTGTATGGATTTATTTTGGAAGCAAAATGCGATTGAACGGGTTGAAATCCATTCTTGCACGTGTACTCCTGTTTTATTGTTTTGACATTGACATTGACAAGCTTTATTTTGTCCATTCCCACATGTACAAGACACATAAGAACTGAAATCACATTTTGGGCACAGTCCCGCTAAGAGCAGACATACGTTACAGGGGGGACAAGACGGGACCACCAACGGATCAGCCACTTACGGCGCTCCTTAAGAAGGTGAGAAAAGGATGACATTGGGAGAGGGAGGAGAGTAAAAAAAAATATCAGTCTAAGGCCAGATCCTCAGGAGGGGTCCAGACTGAGTCCAAAGAAAAAACCTCATATAGCATGGCACACATTAAACTTGGTACATATAATCACACCAAATTGCAACAATTTGTTTTAGGTGCACATGTGGGTGAAATGCCTGCTCTGTACATGGTTCCGATGTCCAAAAAACAAGTATTAGATTATAAGCCATCATTTTCTAACACATTTGGCATACTGGCTCATTCACCAGTGTTGATGGGTTAATTGATTGATTGATTGATACTTTTATTAGTAGATTGTATAGTACATATTCCCTACAATTGACCACTAAATGGTAACACCCCAATAAGTTTTTCAACTTGTTTAAGTTGAGGTCCTCGTAAGGGATCTTGCTTAGGGTCTTGCTCATTTGGTTTGAAGGCAAAATATTCCTACACAAGACATTTGGCTTTGTGATCATCTTTTTTCCACCTAATTTTTGTTACCTTGCTGTGCTTTCCTATAATGATTCGCAACCAGCGAGACTTTGTGCATCCTCTTGTGTGTAAGCTAGCGGCCTCCCCTCTGCCCAGCGAGACAGAGATTGTGAATGACTGACAAAACAATGCACAGAGTGAACCTTCTTGAACCCGGTTTGAAAGAGAGTGACTCACAAAACAAACACACAACGACATGGCAATTCATGATGCCAGCAAAGTTATCAAGATTATTTTTCATTTATCGTTCAATTAATAGATGTATTGCTAAGGCCTAATAATGGACAGTAAAATCATGCTGCAGCTGTCTCTCATCCACATCAAATGCTATCACACTATTATATTATATTATGCCTACAATCCATAACATAATATATATCGCTAGGCTTCAATGTATATATTATTTCCCATATAAATTATAAGAGAGCTTCTCAAAACAGGCAACATCTTGTAACGCTTGCTGGGCATGGTGATGTCGGATTTGTTCTTCCAGGAATGCAGTCGGGCTCAAACACAGCGTATGGTAAGAAACAATGATTTATTAATAAATAAAACAGACTATGAACAGAAAAAACTGGCACAAGGGCACAAAAGGCAAAACAAAAACTACTAGCATGAGAGCTGGAGGAAATCAAATGCATAGCGTGTAAGCTAGCGAGTAGAAACATAGAATTGCAGTCATTACTTGTTGTGTGTAAGCAAATTAGGATGCGAGGAGGAATGAACAAAAGGGGCAGGCTTAAATAAGGCAGTAATCAAGAGTAAAAGGTGTGCATAAACAGCGAGTAGAAGGTGGAACTAATATGAAACCATGGTGACAGAACAAACAGGAACTAAGGAAGTCAAACATAAACAGAATATGACACAAAAACGGAACAAAACTAGAATCTGGTATGATTCGGGCAGCGGATCATAACACATCTCCTACTTTGGCAAGGAGCTGTCACCTTACAGTCATTCTATGACGAGGCTACATTGTGAGTGAGGGCGCATGCGTGGCTTATCTTGCTAGAGTAGGATAAGTGTACAAGTACAGTGAGGATGCAGTGTGGACTGGGATATGAGCAGCCTTCATCCTCATGGTGGAATCAGCCAGCAAGAGATTTACTGTGTGGGTCAGATAAGCTGTAGTTTAGATTCATGGTTGAGTCAATGACAGCATCCACGACCACCAGTACTGCGTTTAAATCTAATCTAACACTGGACAGACTCCCACACGAGGACTCTTATGACACTGACCTTTTAACAAAATGAGACCCCGAAGATACAACTGCTGCCTCTGATTAAATTACTCTTTGATATACAATACATTTTATATAGGGCTGGGCGATATGGCCTTTTATTAATATCTCGATATTTTTAGGCCATGTCACGATGCACGATATACGTCTCGATATTTTGCCTTAGCCTTGAGTTAACACAAGATGTATTTAATCAAACCAGTATGATGATTATGTGCCTACATTCAAACATTCTTGGTCATACTGCATTAATATATGCTACTTTTAAACTTTCATGTAGAGAAGGAAATCCCAACTAAGTCAATTGACCAAAACTGGCTTCACGGTGGCAGAGGGGTTAGTGCGTCTGCCTCACAATACGAAGGTCCTGCAGTCCTGGGTTCAAATCCAGGCTCGGGATCTTTCTGTGTGGAGTTTGCATGTTCTCCCCGTGAATGCGTGGGTTCCCTCCGGGTACTCCGGCTTCCTCCCACCTCCAAAGACATGCACCTGGTGATAGGCCCCTCCCACCTCCAAAGACATGAACCTGGGGATAGGCCCCTCCCACCTCCAAAGACATGCACCTGGGGATAGGCCCCTTCCACCTCCAAAGACATGCACCTGGGGGTAGGCCCCTCCCACCTCCAAAGACATGCACCTGGGGATAGGCCCCTCCCACCTCCAAAGACATGCACCTGGGGATAGGTTGATTGGCAACACTAAATGGTCCCTAGTGTGTGAATGTTGTCTGTCTATCTGTGTTGGCCCTGCGATGAGGTGGCGACTTGTCCAGGGTGGACACCGCCTTCCGCCCGATTGTAGCTGAGATAGGCGCCAGCGCCCCCCGCGACCCCGAAAGGGAATAAGCGGTAAAAAATGGATGGATGGATATATTTATTAAACAGTTATCAAGCAGTGGCACAAACATTCATGTCATTTGTGAATGATATTTACATTGTGCTTTTTTTCTAGTGACTCAAAGCGCTTTACATAGTGAAAGCCAATATCTAAGTTACATTTAAACCAGTGTGTCTTGCCCAAGGACACAACGGCAGTGACTAGGATGGCGGAAGCGGGGATCGAACCTGCAACCCTCAAGTTGCTGGCACGGCCGCTCCACCAACCGAGCTATACCGCCCCAAAACAGAAAGTGCAAGATTGTCAGACATTTTAAAACAAGCTATGAGTGCACTTTTGTGCATGATGTCACTAAGATGACATATCAAAACAACACTAAATTAAAGTGCACTTTTTGTACAGAATGCCACTACAATAGTTTAAAACAAATACTTGTCCAGGGTGTACCCCGCCTTCCGCCCGATTGTAGCTGAGATAGGCGCCAGCACCCCCCGCGACCCCGAAAGGGAATAAGCGGTAGAAAATGGATGGATGGATAAAACAAATAAAGTGCACTTTTGTGCATAATGTCACACAAGATATTTCAAAAACCGTCAAATAAAAAATGAGCTGCATAATATGAAATCAGGTTGTGTATGTCCTTCGCTATGTGGTAGGTTCCTGCCGACGTTATCTCCTGTTTTTGACTATTTTTTGTTGATCTGGAAATGGAATATGCCAGGCTCAATTGGATCAGTGCTGGTTGCTTCGGCATTTTGTTGCCTGTGGCACCGGCCGAATATGTTGACATGTAGAGTTTCAAGCACTCTTCACTCTCTAGCGCAGGTGTAGGGAACCTATGGCTCTAGAGCCAGAAGTGGCTCTTTTGATGTCTACATATGGCTCTCAGATAATTATATTTATACAGCGCTTTTCTCTAGTGACTCAAAGCGCTTTACAAAGTGACACCCAATATCTAAGTTACATTTAAACCAGTGTGGGTGGCACAGGGGGCAGGTGTGTAAAGTGTCTTGCCCAAGGACACAATGGCAGTGACTAGGATGGCGGAAGCGGGAATAGAACCTGGAACCCTCAAGTTGCTGGCACGGCCGCTCTACCAACCGAGCTATACCGCCCCAATGACAGGTCTGGATTTATGTTTTAGATAATCTTGGGTAACTTGTCGGATATGGAATAAAATACTGACAGGTAGGACAGTATAGGATTAGACCCAAGCAGGAATCTGCTTTGTATAATCCTATCGTTTCCTTGTTTAAGAGTTTATGCATTGGCAGTGACTAGGATGGCGGAAGCGGGAATAGAACCTGGAACCCTCAGGTTGCTAGCACGGCCACTCTCCTAACCGAGCTATGCCGAGTAACCGTGTAATACTCTTCCATATCAGTAGGTGGCAGTCGGTAGCTAATTGCTTTATAGATGTGGGAAACAGCGGGAGGCAGAGTGCAGGTAAAAAGGTGTCTAATGCTTAAACCAGGGGTAGGGAACCTATGGCTCTAGAGCCGGATGACTGCATCTGGCTCTCAGATAAATCTTAGCTGACATTGCTTAACACGATAAGTAATGAATAATTCCGCTGGTAATCACAGTTTCACAATTAACGTTCAAATTATAAAACATTCTCATGCATTTTAATCCAACCATCCGTTTTCTCGCACCTGTTCAAGATGTCGCATTGATGGTAAGAAGTATTATATTTATTATTGGTTAACTTTTAGAATAACAATGTTGTTAAAAAAATAAGAGACTTATTATACTCTACAAATGTTGGTCTTACTTAAAAATGCATGAATTTAGTTGGATTCAGTGTTGAAAAATGTTATATGGCTCTTACGGAAATACATTTTGAAACATTTGGCTTTCATGGCTCTCTCAGCCAAAAAGGTTCCCGACCCCTGCTCTAGCGGGTGACTTTTGAAATGTGCTGCTAGTTTTTGTAGCAACTCTTTAGCCGCATACTTGACACAACACGGTTGTCTGTTCAACATTTTCCTGGTTGAAGCCACACCACCTCCAGACAATGCTGTTTTTCTGGGGAATGAATTCTTATTCCTCCATTTGTTACCAGATTCACACCTTCTTTCTCTAGTATTACCACTCGCACCGCTCCGCTTGCACTACCTACCAAAGCTAAAGTTAGCCATGCCACTACCTTTCTGCTCAGCGAGGGGGTATGACGTTGCACAGTATGTGACCTAGGTAAGAAGTTGCACTTGTTTTAACTCTCTGTGAGGAGAGACAAGAAATATTGAGAAAAACCTTTAGTGTAATGCCCGCAGCTAAAAGCAACTGCGTGAGAACGTATACTCGAATACTCACGAAATAGTCATTTTCCACATCGCACAGAGACAAACCCACCATATATCGAGTATATTCGATATATCGCCAAGTCTTCATTTCATATTCGTTATATTACTGTTGTCCCACAATGAGTTTGACATATGTCTTGATTGATTGTGGTTTCAGGGTCAAAACCCGTCACAGTCGTAAGGTTTTGCATTAATAGCATGTACTATATACATATAGTGTCATGGATTTCTACTCTTCTGAATTTGCAGATTTTAAAGCATAGGGTATACAAAACAAGATGGGAAAAGGTAGATTTAATAGAAGTTATATTGACTTTTTGAAAGAAAATAACTTTTACATATTTTATAACATCTCATCCAAGATGCTTGTGCGATGAGGTCAAAGGTCATAGCTCAGGTACATACTGTGTCAGGATTATTTATGGTTAAAGTTGAAACCAACTTTGCCGTTATTTGGTGGGATTGCAAACTTCAGTCTATTTTTTCAATGTCTTCTAACCATGAAAAATGGTTTATCCATCCATCCGTTTTCTACCGCTTGTCCCTTTCACGGTCGCGGGGGCTGCATTCGGGCTTACACCCTGGACAAATCACCACCTCATCGCAAAACATGCCCATTTTAAACGAGCCTGTAACTCTTCATTGATGGCGACTGGAGCCAACGCAGAACTTTGGTGTTTCCAAAATCAACCCAGTCAGAAGCCCACCTGAAATATAAAATACGACATTCACAGAAATTGCTTTTCATTTTGTTTTGTGTTTCTTTCTTCAATTTAGCTCTGCTCTGTTTCATCACATGGAAACAAAGTTCCATTTGTTAAGAGAGTCCCTTTCCTGGACCCCACCAGGGCTTCTTAACTGGAGCATAAAACACTCTCTCAAAAATAGCTTGTGTTCATTCTTTGTAATTCTCATTCTCACGCCACACAAAGTTGGCCACACTGAAAATGAAATGGCATTCTCTCCACAAAGCTTGTTTTGTGTTGTGTCTAAAAATGAATTGAACTTACTACAAGCACTAGTTGAAACAGCAAAGTCTCTGCTAAAATATGAGCAATTTAATCTGAACAATATGCAAATCCATTCTAACTGCCACCAAAATGAGCCTATCTGAAGAAATGTTGGCTATTAGCATCACTGCTAATGTACTTTCCCCAAATATTTATTGAGCAAAGGCAGACATGAATCATTTCCATTTGCATCCCCAGAAAATTAACATATATCTAATTAGATCATGTGTCCTGCACGTTCATCTTCTAGTGCCATGACAGGTCAGATTTAGTTGATTATTTCCCTGTTTTGTGTTTGTGTCTGTGGGTCATCTCTCCTTCCTTCTCGTTTTTTCCACTTCCTGTATGATTACTCTGCCAGGTCCCACCCTGTCTGGAGTGCTGATTGATACACCTGTCTCTGTTTGGTGATTAAGAGACTCACCTATACACATTTACTGATTAGCGGGGTTTATTCGCCAGTCTCAGACAGGGCTGGTGCATCGTTGAGTGCACACATTGGTTGTGTCGTTGATGTTTTGCATTTATAGACATCTTTTGAATTTTTACCCGTGGTTGATTGCTCCTCCCACACCGATGCTATTTGTTTTTGATACTTTACTTGGTACCTAATAAAAGGACCTTCTGCTTTCACACTGCCTGCCTTCTCTGCATCCTTGAATCACACCAACAACCTCAACCATGCGCTAGTGTGACACTCAGCATATGTAATACATACAACTCAGAGTTATTATTAACTTAACATTATTACCTTAAACATTAAAAATATAATCATTTAAATTCTTCATACATGTTATAGTTTTACAAATTTGTGTTGATGAGGTGGCGACTTGTCCAGGGTGTACCCCTCCTTCCGCCCGATTGTAGCTGAGATAGGCGCCAGCGCCCCCCGCGACCCCGAAAGGGAATAAGCGGTAGGAAATGGATGGATGGATGGATGTTACTCCTTCTTCCAATTATACTTCAAGATTATTGACATTTAAAAACAAACACAAAACACTCACGCTTTAGTCATGTCCTGATGCACATGACCTTTTTTTGGAAGAATGTTGGAATATTCCACAAGTCCCATGGTCACAAAACGTTGCACCAATTATATCCTCTGCAGGCCATGGGAAGGCAAAAAGGAAGTTCAGTCATTTATTCGATGTTTCAATGACAAGTACGACCGGGGTGTTAAAATCTTAGCACAGCCCTGTCACAAATAATTGTTTGATGTTTAAAGGAGCCATATATAAACATTTCATGTCAAGCCATCATTAAATGGCCCTGATATGTCAAAAGGCATTAATAAATCATGTTCTTTCTGAATACCTCTATAACTGATAACAGTCATTCAGCCGGTATATTCTCATTCCAAAATTTGATTCACAGCCCCGAAATATTGTTAATGTTTTCATTTCGATGCACCGCCCTCCACCGTTTGACCAATTAAAAAGTATTTGAGTGTGTTACATTCAATTTGCGAGTTACGCATCGCCATCCTGGTCCAGCTACTGCCACTGGTAGAGGTACTAAACATGTCAGACTTTAGTAAATCCAAAAAGCCTTGTTATTTATTCATGACAAAGCCAGGAAGAAAAACAAGATTTGTATCGGGGATGCCTTTGAAAGATGGAGACGATTGTAGGCGGGGAAGATTTTTTCATCTGACGCCAAACTTTCTAATTTCCTCCTTGATAGGCAAGTAAGGCATTTAAGCTTTCTTATTACGTGTAAAAAATGGAAATTGACATTTCGTATGTAAACTATATTGTCCAATACAGTCTAGGATCTTGACTAACAAAGCTAGTATGTTCGTGCAATGAATGCTTAGCATGCTAGCCCAATCAATGACACATCGACATATAGGCTAGTGGGGCAATATATGCCAGTTAGCCTGTATGTAGATGTGTCATCCAACTGAGGAGGCAAAATATATTTTTGACAAATAAAACCTATGTGGATATGGATAGAGTCAGTGCCTATTTCGCTCTCAATATGCTGATACGCTGAGGAAATGGGTTCCATTAGCACAGCTGTCATGGCAATGTGAAACGTACGGAGACGACCAAATCACGTTAGAAAATAATTCCTCATTCGTGTTTGCATCTTGTAGACTATATGTACAAAGTTATATGGCAATTTGAAACGTTTGAAACTATAAGCTATTGGAATCCATGGTAAAATGTCTCCTCTTTAGTTTTGGGCGTACATTAGCATGCGCTACTTTTTTTCACCAGTCTAACCATTGCTAGTGTTGGTTGTAGTTTGTTTCAGGCTTTGTTTTCTGATCGTACTGACAATAACCATATGTTTGCCATTTGTTGTGATATTGTACGCAGGCATGACGTTCTTCGTCCTGAAAATAGCCTCATTTCTGTGTAAAATGTGTTGGTTAGAGATTGGGCTGGGCGATATATCAATATACTTGTGCTTACTCCGCATGTCAACATCTCCATTCGGTGTCACACGCCCACACCATCAAAATGCCGAGGCAAACATTTCCAGATCAACACCGTATGAAAAAACTAATCAACAACAAAAGGAGATAACGTCTGCAGGAACCTACCACATAGTGAAGGACATACACTATTTGATTTCCTATTATGCAGCTCATTTTTATTTGACACTTATTAAAATATCTTGTGTGACATCATGCACAAAAGTGCACTTTATTGGTTTTAAACTATTGTAGTGGTGTTCTGTACAAAAAGTGCACTTTAATTTAGTGTTGTTTTGATATGCCATCTTAGTGACATCATGCACAAAAGTGCACTTTAATTTAGTGTTGTTTTGATATGTCATCTTAGTGACATCATGCACAAAAGTGCACTCATAGCTTGTTTTAAAATGTCTCTGACAATCTTGCACTTTCTGTTTTGGAAATGACATGAATGTTTGTGCCACTGCTTAATAACTGTTTCATAAATACAGTTTTGGTAAACTGACTTAGTTGTGATTTCCCTCTCTGCATGAAAGTTTAAAAGTAGCATATATGAATGCAGTATGTGTTTGAATGTAGACACATAGAATCATCATACTGCTGTCATTATATGCATCAAGTGTTCATTCAAGGCTAAGGCAAAATATGGAGATATATATCGTGTTTTGCGATATGGCCTAAAAATATCAAGATATTAAACAAAAGCCACATCGCCCAGCCCTAGTTGGAGATTTTTTATTGACAAAACCCTTGTCTTTTCAGCTATTATGGTCCCAGCATCTCAACCCAAGGGGAAGGACAGTTGACGTTTACCAGTTCCTTGGAGTAGCCTAGTCGATGGAGCTGGATTCGGCTGAGTGTCTGGCAACCTCAGTCAGGGAGAGGGGGAGGGGACAATAGAATTGTGTCCATGATTGCAGTACCATTTATGGTCATATTCCTACATATGGCTCCTTTAACAATTTCCCGTTGCACACCTAATGATTCTCCATGGAACAGCGGTGTATATGCTGTAATGGGTATCATACACAAACACATATAACGAATAAAACAAGGACATAGCACCATATAATTAATTTGGCCACTACAAAAATCAGCGTCAAATTTGAGAAAATGACAAAAGCCAGCCCTGACAACAAATTTCTGCTTGTGGCTTGAGTGAAAATAGTTTTTCTTATGGTCTTTGACATCAACAAGAATATTAGCTGTCATGGGAATTAAATCATTCTAATTTCACTGGACTAGCTAACGGTATCACATACCTAAAGGGTTCATTAAACACTTCAGAAATATAACGCTTCTGACGCAGGTAAGTAAAGCTGACAAACAGTAAAAAAAACACAAGTTCTAAAATTAGGAAAGGTGACATCAGAGGGCATTGTTACCATGACAGCAAGACAAGCAGAGGGTACTGCGGTTGCGATGCAACAGGCCAAATTGAACTAAAACTACAACATTATTGTGTGCAGGTGTGAATTATTGACTGTAAATGAGTTGAAGAAAGAATTGTTCTTCCGGAAACATCACTCTTTAACAGTTTGCAATATTTTATAACAAAGGATACAGTCCTATGTAATCATGATAACAACGATACCGACATCTTAATTGGTTCAAATGTGGCACAACATGATGTGTATGTGTGTACAAGGTGCTTCTTCACAATATTTATTATTGTATTTGTAATAAGAGTAGTGTATGTGCATGTACTTCAACACGTGTATTCGGAGTTGATCAATGAAAGTCTGTATGCCGCATTCATGCCCTCCTCAGACGACCTGTTGATGCTTGAAGACAGGAGGACTTTTGTGCAGCTGTGTTGCCACATAAATGTGCCACTCGTGTAAAATGCACTGCTGCGTAGCCTGCCAACACATTCCTCATTTAAATTCAGATTCAATAAGAGGACAGTGCAGCAAGTAGGCATTTGGAAAATCATGTTGATTTGATTGAAAGGCTTCTCCAATCCAGCACGTTTAGCTTTTACCAAGATGAAGTACTGGACGACAACATTCATACACACCAGGGGTCTCAAAGTCAATTTACCTGGGGGCCACTAGTTGCAGAAACTGGGTGAGGCTGGGCCACAAGAAAAGATTTCTTAAAAAATCCAACATGAACTTTTTAATGAATTCACTTTCTATGAATGGCTTTCCCGCCCTAGCAACATACTTGCCAACCCTCACCATTTTTCTGGGAGACTCCTGAATGTCAGTGCACCTCCCGACAATCTACCGCTGCAACCATTCTCCCCAATTTGTCCCCATTTTCACCCGGCCGACATTATCAAGGGCTGCCATGACTGCACTGCCTTTAACGTCCTCTACAACAGTGGTTCTCAACCTTTTTTCAGTCATGTACCCCATGTCAACATGTTTTTAATTCAAGTACCCCCTAATCAGAACAAAGCATTTTTGGTTGAAAAAAAGAGATAAAGAAGTAAAATACAGCACTATGTCATCTTTTTCTGATTTATTAAATTGTATAACAGTGCAAAATATTGCTCATTTGTAGTGGTCTTTCTTCAACTAGTTGGAAAAAAAGATATGAAAATAACTAAAAACTCGTTGAAAAATAAACAAGTGATTCAAATATAAATAAAGATTTCTCCACATAGAAGTAATCATCAACTTAAAGTGCCCTCTTTGGGGATTGTAATAGAGATCCATCTGGATTCATCAACTTACTTCTAAACATTTCTTCACAAAAAAAGAAATCTTTAACATCAATATTTATGGAACATGTCCACAAAAAGTCTAGCTGTCAACACTGAATGTTGGATTGTTGTATTATTTTTTCACAGTTTATGAACTTACATTCATTTTTCATAGAAGTATTATTTAATAATAAATGTATAAAGGATTTATGAATTGCTGCTATTTTTAAAAAATCTCACTTGCCCCTTGGCATGCCTTCAAGCACCTCCAGGTGTTGGCACACCCCCTACTGCATGTCATCACGCACACTTCTAGATCACACAACCGATATGCCGGCTCTGAAACATGTTGTGTGAGACTTGTGCATAACAACGTCAGGGGCAGCAAGACGTACTTGTTCAACAGCCATACAGGTCACACTGAGGGTGGCCGTATAAACAACTTTAACACTGTTATAAATATGCGCCACACTGTGAACCGACACCAAACAAGAATGACAAACCCTTTTTGGGAGAATTTCTGCACCCTAACACAACTTAAACACAAGAGAACAAATACCCAAAACACCTTGCAGCCCTGACTCTCCTGGCTACAATATACAACACCTCAAACAACACAAGTAGGGAGATTGGGGGGTGGAGGGTTGGTGGTAGCACGGTGTGTATATTGTAGCCCGCAAGAGTCAGGGCTGCATGGGATTCTGGGTAACTGTTCTGTTGTGTTTATGTTGTGTTACGATGCGGATGTTCTCCTGAAATGTGTTGGTCATTCTTGTTTGGTGTGGGTTCACAGTCCGGCACATATTTGTAACAGTATTACGGCTACCCTCAGTGTGACTTGTGTAGATGTTGAGCAAATATGTCTTGCAATAACACACATGCGTCTTGCATGGCCAGATGCAACATACAACTGGTCTTGCACGCTGCCAGTTCAGGATGAAGGGGGCGCTAAAAGCAGTGCCATTATGGCACTCCCTGAATATTGTTGACATGGTATAAATCGACAGGGGCTTCGAGAAAATTGATGTCCTGAAATTCAGGGGTCTCCCGGGAAAATTGGGGTGGGGATGTGGGCAAGTATGACGCTGTCAAGCGCCGTTCATATTGAACCCGCGGGCCGCTCCAACATTAAATTGTCATATCAAAGTGCGGGCCGCGTAATAACGTTTCGCGGGCCGCAATTGGCCCGCATGTTTAAGACCCGTGTATTAGCAGTAATGCTACTTTTTATAGCAACGCTTTTGCCCCACACTTGACAAATTACAGTTGTCTTTTACGCACCTTCTTTCTCTCGTATTACCACTCGTACGGCTAGCTAACGTAGCCCAGTCTGCTAGCGAGGGCGTATACGTACAGTATGTGACGTAGGACGTGACAGTTTGTGACGTGTGGACGTTTGTGCTTCGGGTTGTCTGTGAGAAGGAGAGACAGGAAAGAGCGAGAAGAGCCTGCAGTGTAATGTCCGCAGCTAAAAGCAACTGAGTGAAAACGTCTACTCGAATATTACAATATAGTCATTTTCTATATCGCACAGAGACAAACCCGCGATATATCGTGTATATCGATATATCGCCCAGCCCTAATTACAGTGCAGTATGTATCTTATTTTCTATTATATTGTGGCAATCGATTAATATATTCACCAAGCAGGAATTCCGTTTCTGAGTTAACCATGAACAATGCTAACAACCAACTTTTTGACCAACTTTAGGCGCAACAAATTACGGCCATGATTTCAGCATATGAAAGTTGGATTTAAAGGAATTACTTAGGGTGTACAGAAGTTTTAGTGAATGCTAAAAGGTCTGTATTTATTAAGCGTTTTACTATACCTGACATGATACTCAAAGTAGCCTTCACTTTACATTATATGTCACATTCACTCATTCACACACTGATGACGGGGCCATAAGAATGATGCTTGGATGATCCTCTGGGCAACCAGCGAGTACGCTAATCTATAGTACAGGGGTCACCAACGCGGTGCCCGCGGGCACCAGGTCGCCCGTAAGGACCAGATGAGTCGCCCGCTGGCCTGTTCTAAAAATAGCTCAAATAGCAGCACTTACCAGTGAGCTGCCTCGATTTTTTGAATTTCATTTATTTACTAGCAAGCTGGTCTCGCTTTGCTCGACATTTTTAATTCTAAGAGAGACAAAACTCAAATAGAATTTGAAAATCCAAGAAAATATTTTAAAGACTTGGTCTTCACTTGTTGAAATAAATTCATTTATTTTTTTTGCTTCGCTTCTTATAACTTTCAGAAAGAAAATTTTAGAGAAAAAATACAACCTTAAAAATGATTTTAGGATTTTTAAACACATATACCTTTTTACCTTTTAAACTCCTTCCTCTTCTTTCCTGACAATTTAAATCAATGTTCAAGTATTTTTTAATGTAAATAATAATAAATACATTTTAATTTAATTCTTCATGTTGGCTTCTGTTTTTTCGACAAAGAATTTTTGTGAAATATTTCTTCAAACTTATGATTAAAATTCAAAAAAAAAATTCTGGCAAATCTCGAAAATCGGTAGAATGAAATGTCCATCTTATTTCAAAGTCTTTTGAATTTATTTTTAAATTTTTGTTTTGGAAAATCCAGAAGAAATAATTATTTGTCTTTGTTAGAAATATAGCTTGGTCCAATTTGTTATATATTCTAACAAAGTGCAGATTGGATTTTAACCTATTTAAAACATTCATCAAAATTCTAAAATAATCTTATCCATCCATCCATCCATTTTCTACCGCTTATTCCCTTTCGGGGTCGCGGGGGGCGCTGGCGCCTATCTCAGCTACGATCAGGCGGAAGGCGTGGTTCACCCTGGACAAGTCGCCACCTCATCGCAGGGCCAACACAGATAGACAGACAACATTCACACACTAGGGCCAATGTAATGTTGCCAATCAACCTATCCCCAGGTGCATGTCTTTGGAGGTGGGAGGGGCCTATCCCCAGGTGCATGTCTTTGGAGGTGGGAGGGGCCTATCCCCAGGTGCATGTCTTTGGAGGTGGGAGGGGCCTATCCCCAGGTGCATGTCTTTGGAGGTGGGAGGGGCCTATCCCCAGGTGCATGTCTTTGGAGGTGGGAGGGGCCTATCCCCAGGTGCATGTCTTTGGAGGTGGGAGGAAGCCGGAGTACCCGGAGGGAACCCACACATTCACGGGGAGAACATGCAAACTCCACACAGAAAGATCCCGAGCCTGGATTTGATCTTAATCAAGAAAAATTTCTAATGATGTTCCATAAATTCTTTTTTTAATTTTTTCAAAAAGATTCGAATTAGCTTGTTTTTCTCTTCATTTTTTTCAGTTGAATTTTGAATTTTAAAGAGTTGAAATTGAAAATAAACTATGTTTCAAAATTTAATTTTCATTTTTTTCGTTTTTTCTCCTCTTTTAAACTGTTCAATTAAGGGTTTTTCTCAGAATTTATTCGCTACAAAAAACCTTCCGTAAAAGGAAAAAAAAATGTACGACGTAATGACGGACAGAAATACCCATTTTTATTTATGAAAAGGTAAATTGAGCAAATTGGCTATTTCTGGCAATTTATTGAAGTGTGTATCAAACTGGTAGCCCTTGGCATGAATCAGTACCCAAGAAGTAGCTCTTGGTGTCCAAAAGGTTGCTGACCCCTGCTATAGTAGAACACATTCCAGGCTGCTATGTTGCGTGAAACAAGTTGTAAGGGTGTTATTTTATGCTTACATGGCTCAAATTATGTAAAAATAAATAAAAAAATTTAAAAAAAGTATTTAGAATGTTGTAAACAGTTAATGCTCCAACTATGAAAATAATGATAAATAATAACGCGAAAACATGTCACACACACAAGTGTCTGTTTTTAATTGTTTATTTTCTATGCTACTTTTATGTTTTTTTTTAGATGTACGGCTACCTTGACTGCCTAGAAAGGCACTTTACAAAATAAATGTATTATTATTGTGTGACGGAAATGCGTTTATCACAGTGAGGCCTAGAATCAATTAGCCTCTGTAAATGTCTATGTGGTGGTGGCCGAACTGGAAGACTTGACAACGGCCAGTAATTTGATGATTAGATGATCCTTCAGCAACCAGGGAATAGAACGCACTCAAGGCTGCTATATTGAGCAAAACAATTGTAAAGCCGTTATTAATGCTAGAAAAAATTAAAAAAGGTCAGCCGTCTTTATGCTTTAACAATGCAAATATTACATTTATAAATCCATCCATCCAGTTTCTAATGCTTGTCCCTTTTAGGAACATTAAAACATTATTTTGGACCCAAGTTATTATTGCATTTATGTCATGGTATAAAACTATCTATTACAGGGAAAAAAAGGGTTGAAAGCATTCATCTGAAAAAATAAACAAGCTAAGAGGGACAAAAATACTTTACCGTTTTGCTAAATGATAGGAAACAAAGAAAATGTGTTTTGAAGTACAAATGTTTGCTCTGAATACTTAACAGGCAGAGAGCATGAAGGGGTCTTCTCATGTTGACCAAGCTTGCCCACAAATCTGCACACAATGTGCAACCCTTTACAGTCTCGGGATAAAAACACTCTTCTGAAATTGTTTTTCAACAACAGCCCATTCAAACTGGGATTTTTCAATAACAGAGTATGTATGCCACATTCAGTATCGAACGTTTATACTGTAATATTCCTGTCTTGTACTAATAATAATCCAAAACATAGGCCACAAAGTCTAGTGGTTCACACAGCTCACTTAAAATGCAAGTAATCACTTCCCACTCGGGTATTGTAAAGAGTGAATGCTTGGTTTTCTGTACAATATCTACAGTCTCACCATTATGTCATAGTCTAATTTGCCTATTTGGCCACTTGCTATTTCCAATAATGTTGCGGATTTTTGCAAAATATGCACCTCATGCTATACTGGTAGGAAGATTAAAGCAAATAAATGACATGCAATGGAGTGAAAAATAATCAAAAATGTTCATATGTGACATTTTTAAAATAAAAATTGCAATTGCATCAAAATATGGAGGTATTTTAATAGTAAATTTAAATGATGCAAGCAATTAACTGTGATTACTTAAAATTCAAAAGTGTGATTAATTTAGTTATAAAGTTACTCGTTACAAGAATAATATTAGGTACATTTTAACCTAAACCGTGGCACCAATAATACTTCAATATAATAAGTGTCAATCAAACCGTAGTTTATAATCTGCATAATAAAATCACAATAATAGCTTTGTTTAGTGGTCAGACGCCATTTACAAAATAAACACAGCTCTCATTCCGACTGTAATGATATCCGAGCATCAAAAATACATCCCACACACTCAGGAGAAGCTGTAAGTATTAAAATTGGCACATCAACAATGACTTATGCACCAATAGCAAGCTGTGATCTAACTTTCAGAGTGAAAGGTTGTAAAATAAGAGTCTCTGCATTAAAATGGAGGATTACAAATCTATTTGTGGCAGCCCGCCACAAATAGATGAATGTATGGAACCCCTGTATACATTTTGTGGGTGGGGTAGATCAGAAAAAAGTTTAATGAAAGAACTGTACACCAATCACACATTCAAATCTTTTGAATGATGTCTAAAGAAAATGTGACCCATTTTCTGCACATAAAACATCATTGCAGTTTAATTCTGGTGAATTCAATTACTATTGCTTGGGTTCCTAGTAACAACATCAATCATTCCGCATTAAAGTACCGTGCTGATTTTTTGTTGAAACAGTGACTGTCACCAGTTGTCACTAATTGGAAAATGCTAATCAGCCACTGATAAAAAAAAAAAAAACTTGCACTTTTAATAAAGTATGCCATTTAGTTCTGCAAAGATTAATTCAATTTTTTTTTTTTTTTTTTTTTTTTTTTTTTGGGTTGTACTTGTATAGCGCTTTTCTACCTTCAAGGTACTCAAAGCGCTTTGACATTACTTCCACATTTACCCATTCACACACACATTCACACACTGATGGAGGGAGCTGCCATGCAAGGCGCTAACCAGCACCCATCAGGAGCAAGGGTGAAGTGTCTTGCTCAGGACACAACGGACGTGACGAGGTTGGTACTAGGTGGGATTTGAACCAGGGACCCTCGGGTTGCGCACGGCCACTCTCCCACTGCGCCACGCCAATAAATGGGACCTATTATTATTTTAATCTTAGATTCAGTTCAGTTCAGTTTTAGTTTATTCCAAACATGCACACATTACAATGTCATTTATTACATATTTCTAGTGGTTTTATTACAGCAGGGAAAAGGAGTAGGACGAAGCTGAGCTTATATAATTCTACCCCTTTTCATACCATAGCAATTTTATCCTATTTTCTTGTTCTCTGTAACATAACAGTGAAACAATAAATAATTAAAAAAAATAATATACCACAGTAAGTAAACACATTAAATACATAAATATTTTTGTCTCAATTTAAAAAAAAATAAAAAAGGTTCAAGATGTTATTGTTCTGTGTACTTTGTGAACACTTGCAGTTTGAACAGTCTCTTAAACTGAATCATATTGGTGCTTTGTTTGATTTATTTGGTGAATCCATTCCTTCATTTAATTCCACATACTGATATGCACGCGTTGTACGAGCACACAAATGTTGTACATTAGATCTTCCCCTAAGGTTACATTTCTCCTCTTTTGTTGAGAAGAATTGTTGTACATTCTCGGGTAGCAGGTTATAGTTTGCTTTGTACATCATTTGAGCTGTTTTCAAATGCGCCAAATTGTTGAATTTCAATATTTGTGATTCAATAATTCAATATCCAACATTATGTATTATTTTAATTGATCTTTGTTGTAACACCGTTAGTGAGTGAAGCACACATTTGTAGTTGTTTCCCCATATTTCTGCCGATATGGTAATCCATTTAGAACACTTCCTTTTGGTTGAGATAATACATATCCTTCGGTGTAAATTTTTCTCCACAGTCACTTCTAAAATCAGTTTTTTAGAGTCTGTCTCCAAGAAGTTCAATTTTGGAGGCCTTCCCAGAATGCAAATAAAACCACGTCTCATTCTCTCCCAAAGTATCATCATTTATCTTTTGAAAATGTAAACTGTTTAAAATGGGTATCTTGAAGTTTTTTCGAGCCATAATCAAAAACAACCTTAATAAACATGATATATATTCACCCGCTCACAGCAATAGGTACACCTTTACACTCGCCGAACGATTACGGATGCATAAAAAACTGCTTTTATCAACATTTATGTCACTGCATATTGCACGTCAGTATTATTTTTCATATGCCGAGATTAGATGAAAATAATACATTATGCTACCCGTTGTTTGTAAACACAAAAAGTTAAATGTTATTGTTAAAGTGGTAGTGATATTAATGCTGCCCAATGAACAGCAAGGCAGTCCAAGGAACTCTCAGACATGCTTAGTGACGGAAGACAAGACTCAACCACTGTGGCACAGGTGGGGGAGGACCATTCTTGACTAAAGAATGAGAAGCTGCCATTTCACATTTATATTTGATAAGTTGATTATTTCACCTTGCAATGACAAGTAGCACTTGAGCATGCGTGGAGAGACTACACAACAGCCTGATATGAATATTTACATGCTTCTTAGAGCCCCATTTTCAGTAATGGCTAACATCCCACTTAGAACCCCCTTGGTAAAAGAGGGGACATGTTATTCCTAAAAGGTTAAGTGAGTTGACCTGCTGGGATGCCTGCCGAACAGAAGACCGTCTATGAGACACACAGACCTGCGAACCACTGAACACTTTCTTCCTCACCAAACAGTCACAAAGATAGACATTATCTCAACTCTTAAATGTGAGGAACACATTAAAAAGTGAAGTCACAACATTCCTCTTGACGTGTTGCAACCACAGAAAAAGTACAACATGGTGATCAATCATGAATAGTGTCACAGTAGAACATACACTATACAGTACAATACCTTCACTGTCTACAAGCGTCAGATACAGTAGTGCTTTGCCTTACAGTACTGTATATTCATCTTCATGCAACCAAGAGATACTAATATTCATAAATGTACAAAACTTGCATTTACTTTTCCCCTTACTGCAAATGAATAGGCTAACTTTAAACAACTTGTAAGGCGTGTCTTAATGAAATTAAACAATGGATGTCCGCCACCTTTTTGAACCTCAATGCCAACAAAACGGAAATACTGATTATCGGTCCTGCTAGACACCGACACCTATTTATTAATACCACCTTAACATTTGACAACAAAAACAATTACACCAGGCGACTCATTTAAGAATCTGGGTATTATCTTCTACCCAACTCTCTCCTTTGAGTTACACATTAAGAGTGTTACCGAAACAGCCTTTTTTCATCTCCGTAATATCGTTAAAATGTGTTCCATTTTGTCCTCTAGCGACGCTGAGATCATGCGTTCGTTACGTCTCGTCTCGATTAGTGTAACGTATTATTTTCAGGTCTCCCTGTGTCTAGCATTAAAGGGGGACATCATCACAATTTCAGAAGGGTTAAAACCAATAAAAATAAGTTCCCAGTGGCTTATTTTATTTTTCGAAGTTTTTTTCAAAATTTTTCCCATCATGGAATATCCCGAAAAAAGGCTTTAAAGTGCCTGATTTTCGCTATCTGTACATTTTCCTGTGACGTCATCTAGTGATGCCAATACAAACAACATGGCGGTTAGCACAGCAAGATATAGCGACATTAGCTCGGATTCAGACTCGGATTTCAGCGGCTTAAGCGATTCAACAAATTACGCATGCAATGAAACGGATGGTTGGAGTGTGGAGGCAGATAGCGAAAACGAAATTGAAGAAGAAACTGAAGCGATTGAGCGAATAGCTATTGAAGCTATTCGGCGATCGCCTACTAACCAACGATTGCATCTTTTGACCAGACCACTGGAGCAACTTAAATCCGTCGTTTGGTAAGTGTTTGTTTGGCATTAAAGGTGGGTGGAGGGAAAGGCTGGATGCAAATATAGCTACAAATGTTCATACAGCTAACCTAAATAGCATGTTAGCATCGATTAGCTGGCAGTCATGCCGCGACCAAATATGTCTGATAAGCACATAAGTCAATAACATCAACAAAACTCACCTTTGTGATTTTATTGACTTTATCGTTGGAAATGCATCTGCTTTGAGTGTCGCAGGATATCCACAAGTTTGTCTGTGCCATCTGTCGTAGCATCGCCGGTAAAATGTGCAGACCAAACGAGGGACTTTCGCATCTGGTGCAACATGAATCATTCGATTGGTATGTGTTTGTTTGGCATTAAATGTGGGTGGAGGGAAAGGCTGGATGCAAATATAGCTACAAATGAGGCATAACGATGCAATATGTACATACAGCTAGGCTAAATAGCATGTTAGCATCGATTAGCATGCTGTGCTAATCGATGCACACTGCAGGTAAATCAACTTGAATCCATCCCTGATCGTGTTGTTGCACCCTCCGACAACACACCGACAAGGCATGATGTCTCCAGGGTACGGAAAACAGTCGAAAAAACGGAAAATAACAGAGCTGATTTGACTCGTTTGTAATATGTGAGATAGGCACCAGCGCCCCCCGCAACCTCAGAAGGGAATAAGCGTTAGAAAATGGATGGATGGATGGATTTTCAACATTCGAGCCATTTTCGACAACATTAGAGTATATAACATTTCAACAGTGCATTTACCTACTAGATAAAAATTTCCCGACCCAAATTCTGTATTCTGTTCTTCAAACTGGCAGCGCCAATGGCGGACAACGTCTCAGGCAGGGGTGTCGAACCTACGGTGTTATCTACTAAATACTTCAAGGAAAAATATGGCAATATTGCGAAATGATGAAGTATGACACATAGAATGGACCTGCTATCCCCGTTTAAATAAGAACATCTCCTTTCAGTAGGCCTTTAAACGTGAACATTATTGGTCAACGGAAGCAACAACAACACCAACAAAAAACAAACCCATCACACTTGACAGTGTCTTTGACAATTCACGGACTATAGAATGAAAACGACAGTAACACAGTAAAAAACAATATCTTGAAATGAATGATCACACACCTGTTTCCAAATCTATTGAAGGGTTGTTAACAGCTGGGATGTTGTTTCCAATTCCTCTACCCTTGACTGTTTGTAAGGTATTGCGCAATCCTCTCGTAGAGGTCGCTCGTTACCTTTCCACCACTGATGGGTCTCCCAGTGTTTCTTCTGATTACCACCACAGGGTTTTGTGAGCCCCTGAATATTTTGTTGAATTTTAACAATTGTAATAAATGTATATTGCATTAGTGCATTATATTTCCATACAGCCCTTTTGCTGTGAACCAATTGAAAACATCAACTTTTGTCATGTTTATTTATAATATTTTGTATTCTTCTCTTATGCAGTGTATTAAAACGTATCTGCTTGAATTTTGTTTGTTGGTAACTGTGGTCTTGCAAGGATCGGTTAAGGCAGGTTCAGGAAAGACGTTTTAAATCTGTGTCAAGAAAGGAGACTTGTCACCAAGTTTTCATCAATCAATCAATGTTTATTTATATAGCCCAAAATCACAAGTGTCTCAAAGGGCTGCACAAGCCACAACAGCATCATGGGTTCAGATCTCACATCAGGGCAAGGAAAAACTCAACCCAGCGGGATGACAATGAGAAACCATGGAGACGACCGGAGATGTGGGTGACCCCCTCACTCCCCCAGGGCGACCAGTGCAATGTCAGTCGAGTGATCTAGCATAATATTGTGAAAGTCCAGTCCATAGGGAATCTAATATAATAGTGAGCGTCCAGTCCATTGTGGGTCCAGCAGGGCACCATTCTGAGCGGAGACAGGTCAGCAGCGCAGAGATGTCCCCAACCGATGCATAGGCGAGCGGTCCACCCCGGTTCCAGACTCTGGAGAGCCAGCGCTTCATCCGTGGCCACCAAACCTGTTCCCCCCTCCACGAGGGAGAGTGGGGCAGAGCATCTTAAGTGCACAGGAAGCCAGTGCAGGAGATCCAGTACAGGTGCAATATGATCAAACTTTCACCTTCTTGTCAAAAGTCTAGCAGCCGCATTTTGTACCAACTGTAATCTTTTAAAGGGGAACATTATCAGCAGACCTATGTAAGCGTCAATACATACCTCGATGTTGCATAAAAAAGACCATATATTTTTTTAACCGATTTCCAAACTCTAAATGGGTGAATTTTGGCGAATAAAACACCTTTCTATTATTCACACTCACATTCACACACTAGGGACCATTTAGTGTTGCCAATCAACCTATCCCCAGGTGCATGTCTTTGGAGGTGGGAGGGGCCTATCCCCAGGTGCATGTCTTTGGAGGTGGGAGGAAGCCGGAGTACCTGTAGAGAACCCATGCAGTCACGGGGAGAACATGCAAACTCCACACAGAAAGATCCCGAGCCCAGGATTGAACCCAGGACTACTCAGGACCTTCGTATTGTGAGGCGGACGCACTAACCCCTCTTCCACCGTGAAGCCCCTGGTTGGATAGTGGTTTAATATAAAAAAATCTAATTTTGTTTGTTATTGTTTACAAACTCAGAAAAAAAGTTCCTGGCCACAAGATTGTTTTAAATACTAAAACCAAACAATTTAAATCACAGCCAATAGTAGGATATCATTTAAATATTTCGTTGAAATAGTTACATCGCCATTTTGTGTTTTCTGTTTGGTTAGAATTGTGACGAAACAATGAATCATTCAATAATCTTGAAAAAAATACTTATCAGTATCAGCATTGGTATGAACAATCCTGCCCCTGTATGGACCTGGTATTGGGCTACGTTCACACTGCAGGGTAGGATATTCCATTCAGACTTTTGTTTTAAATCCGATCTTTTTATGTAGTTGTTCACATTACAAAAAAGGCAATGTCTAATGTGAACACAGCCGGACCTACATACAGACCTGACGTCATAGGTGGAAGGAACAGTGTCATTTGGCCCATCTCACCGCTGCCTGGGGTCAATAGACTACAGACTGTGGTGAAGTCGGCCGGCTACAATTTTTGGTTGTGTTTTGCGGTCCGTATGCTGAATAGAATGGCAATATACGAATACACACTGCTGATACCGCTCTGCGTGTAACCAATCAGATGGTTGTGTGGGTGGGACAATGCTGGGTGCTGCAGAGACTACTGACAGAGGCAGAAGCAGAACTAAGTGGAGCAGCTTAAGACTTTAATTCAGCACCAAATGATAATATGAATACATTTAATAAAGTGAAATACAAATAAGGCATCAAGGGAAGTATCCTACACTTCTCTTTTGTAAAGTAAATCTGAAAAATGTGGAAGTAGTGTCAAAGCGCTTTGAGTACCTTGAAGGTAGAAAAGCGCTATACAAGTACAACCCATTTATCATTTATTTAACAGCCAATATGGGCATCTATCTACATCAACTATATGATTCGCCTGAGAAGCTGGAGAGGACAAAAAAAATAAAATATAAAAATATATATATCATCCATCCATCCATCCATTTTCTACCGCTTATTCCCTTTCGGGGTCGCGGGGGGCGCTGGCGCCTATCTCAGCTACAATCGGGCGGAAGGCGGGGTACACCCTGGACCTCATCACAGGGCCAACACAGATAGACAGACAACATTCACACTCACATTCACACACTAGAGCCAATTTAGTGTTGCCAATCACCCTATCCCCAGGTGCATGTCTTTGGAGGTGGGAGGAAGCCGGAGTACCCGGAGGGAACCCACGCATTCACGGGGAGAACATGCAAACTCCACACAGAAAGATCCCGAGCCTGGATTTGAACCCAGGACTGCAGGACCTTCGTAATGTGAGGCAGACGCACTAACCCCTCTGCCACCGTGAAGCCCCTAATAATAAAGGCAAAGCTATTTTATTAGCGACCAAAAGTTGCGAACTTTATCGTCAATGTTCTCTACTAAATCCTTTCAGCAAAAAATATGGTGATATCGCGAAACGATCAAGTATGACACATAGAATGGACCTGTTATCCCCGTTTGAATAAGAAAATCTAATTTCAGTAGGCCTTTAAGACTTTAGTTTAGCACCAAATGATAATGTAAATACATTTAATAAAGTGAAATACAAATAAGGCAACGAGAAGGGTATCCTACACTTCTCTTTTGTAAAGTAAATATGAACAGCCAGTATATGTACAGTGGGGCAAAAAGTATTTAGTCAGCCAGCGATTGTGCAAGTTCTCCCACTTCAAATGATGACAGAGGTCTGTCATGTTCATCATAGGTACACTTCAACTGTGAGAGACAGAAAGGGAAAAGAAAAATCTAGAAATTCACATTGTAGGAATTTTAAAGAATTTATTTGTAAATGATGGTGGAAAATAAGTATTTGGTCACTTCAAACAAGGAAGATCTCTGACTCTCACAGACCTGTAACTTCTTCTTTAAGAAGCTCTTCTGTCCTCCACTCGTTACCTGTATTAATGGCACTTGTTTGAACTCGTTATCTGTATAAAAGACACCTGTCCACAGCCTCAAACAGTCAGACTCAAAACTCCACTATGGCCAAGACCAAAGAGCTGTCGAAGGACACCAGGAAAAGAATTGTAGACCTGCACCAGACTGGGAAGAGTGAATGTACAATAGGCAAGTAGCTTGGTGTGAAAAAATCAACTGTGGGAGCAATTATCAGAAAATGGAAGACATGCAAGACCACTGATAATCTTCCTCGATCTGGGGCTCCACGCAAGATCTCATCCCGTGGGGTCAAAATGATCATGAGAATGGTGAGAAAAAATCCCAGAACCACACGGGGGGACCTGGTGAATGACCTGCAGAGAGCTGGGACCAAAGTAACAAAGGTTACCATCAGTAACACACTACACCGACAGGGAATCAAATCGTGGAGTGCCAGACGTGTCCCCCTGCTTAAGCCAGTTCATGTCCAGGCCCGTCTGAAGATTGCTAGAGAGCACATGGGAGAATGTCATGTGGTCAGATGAAACCAAAATAGAACTTTTTGGTATAAACTCAACTGGTGGTGTTTGGAGGAAGAAGAATACTGAGTTGCATCCCAAGAACACCATACCTACTGTGAAGCATGGGGGTGGAAACATCATGCTTTGGGGCTGTTTTTCTGCTAAGGGGACAGGACGATTGTTTCGTGTTAAGGAAAGAATGAATGGGGCCATGTATCCTGAGATTTGGAGCCAAAACCTCCTTCCATCAGTGAGAGCTTTGAATGCTTGACCAAATACTTATTTTCCACCATAATTTACGAATAAATTATTTAAAATTCCTACAATGTGAATTCCTGGATTTTTTTCACCACGTTCTGTCTCTCACAGTTGAAGTGTACCTATGATGAAAATGACAGACCTCTGTCATCATTTGAAGTGGGAGAACTTGCACAATCACTGGCAGACTAAATACTTTTTTGCCCCACTGTATGTATATATATATTTTTTGTTTTTGTTTTGTTTTTTAAGACTTTAGTTTAGGCGGCCGCCTTGAAAACAAAGCGCTGCGGGAAACCCTGATATATATAAGAAATACTTGAAAATATATACACCCCAGAGGTCTCAAGATTGGCAAGTATGCTTTAGGACAGGGGTCAGCAACCTTTTTGAAACCAAGAGCTACTTCTTGGGTACTGATTCATGCCAAGGGCTACCAGTTTGATACACACTTCAATAAATTGCCAGAAATAGCCAAGTTGCTCAATTTACCTTTAATATATAAATCTATATATATGTATAAAAAATGGGTATTTCTGTCTGTCATTCCGTCGAACATTTTTTTTCCTTCTACGGAAGGTTTTTTGTAGAGAATGAATGATGAAAAATAAACATTCAAAAGAGGAGAAAACACGACAAAAATTCAAATGAAATTTTGAAATATAGTTTATCTTCAATATCGACTCTTTAGAAATAAGTACTTTTTGGGTACTGATTAATGCGAAGGGCTACCAGTTTGATACACACTTAAATAAATTGCCAGAAATAATAATATATAATATATATATATATGTGTATATATATATATATATATATATATATATATATATATGTAAATGGGTATTTCTGTCCGTCATTCTGTTGTACATATTTTTTCCTTTAGCAGAAGTTTTTTTTGTAGAGAATAAATGATTAAAAAAAACACTTAATTGAACAGTTTAAAAGAGGTGAAAACACACAAAAAAATTAAAATTAATTTTGAAACATAGTTTATCATCAATTTTTACTCTGTAAAATTCCAATTTCAACCGAAAAATATGAAGAGAAAAACTAGCTAATTCGAATCTTTTTGAAAAAATAAAAATAAAAATTTATGGAACATCATTAGTCATTTTTCCTGATTAAGATTAATTTTAGAATTTTGATGACATGTTTTCAGTAGGTTAAAATCCAATCTGCACTTTGTTGGAATATATAACAAATTGGACCAAGCTATATTTCTAACGACGACTAGTCATTATTCCTTCTAGATTTTCCAGAACAAAAATGTTAAAAGAAATTCAAAAGACTTTGAAATAAGATTTAAATGTGATTCTACAGATTTTCTAGATTTGCCAGAATAATTTTTTTGAATTTTATTAAGTTTGAAGAAATATTTCACAAATATTCTTTGTCGAAAAAACAGAAGCAAAAAGAATTCAATTAAAATGTATTTATTATTCTTTACATTAAAAAAAATACTTGAACATTGATTTAAATTGTCAGGAAACAAGAGGAAGGAATTTAAAAGGTAAAAAGGTATATGTGTTTAAAAATCCTAAAATCCTTTTTAAGGTTGTATTTTTTCTTCAAAATTGTCTTTCTGAAAGTTATAAGAAGCAAAGTAAAAAAAAAATATGAATTTATTGAAACAAGTGAAGACCAAGTCTTTAAAATATTTTCATGGATTTTCAAATTCTATTTGAGTTTTGTCTCTCTTAGAATTAAAAATGTCGACCAGCTTGCTAGTAAATAAATACAATTTAAAAAATAGAGGCAGCTCACTGGTAAGTGCTGCTATTTGAGCTATTTTTAGAACAGGCCAGCGGGCGACTCATCTGGTCCTTACGGGCGACCTGGTGCCCGCGGGCCCCGCGTTGGTGACCCCTGCTTTAGGAGCTCTGTTTAAAACGTTCAAATTCTAATAAAAAAAAATCGTCCGTCAATTGTTGTTAGAAGTAATCGTTACAGCGACTAAAACTGGCCAAGCGCTTACCTTTGCCGTAGTTGAAGTGTAGTTTGCTGGTCCTCCCCTGGTGAATGTGCAGGTAAGTGAACCACACGGCGGAGGTGAGCAGCACCACAAGCAGCAGCAGCTTGAACTGCTTGCGGATCTTCTTCACGGGGAAGCGCAGCATCCTGACTCCAACATCCTCCGTTGGCGGCCCGAGTGAGAGGCAGAAGGCGAGCAGCGGCCGGACACTCCACTTACTTGACACTCCGAGGACAAGTCACGCCGCTTCCGGCTTCATGGCGCCCCAAAAAAGATTCACTTAGGAGGACACAAAATAGCAGTCTGACGATTATCTCCACAAATCCTCCCCTCGGTAGGGATCATCCGCGTCGGGCACTTTGACGTGGTTGGAGGCAATAAGCGGGCGGGGAGACGTCAACATGTCACAGCTCCATCTTGGCAATAAGCAGGCGGAGAGACGTCAACATGTCACAGCTCCATCTTGGGGGGAAAGTGAGTGTGAGAGTGTGGGAGCGCCTCTTTCTTCAAGTCCCGGGAGAGGAGGGGCGCTCGGCTCTCATCCCGAGCTGAACACTTCTCACATGCACCACCATGTCAGACACAATATTCCTGCGTCTGGGATGCACGGTAAAGACGGACGAGGAGTCCCATCATCCTCGGCAGGTGCACGGCAGACATTTCCCTAAAAGTAGCTCGCTTGACAATTTAGTGGAGCGTCAAAAAAAAGAGGGAGAATCCTAGCGCATCTTCATGATTAAAGGTCCAAGCCTTGAAACAAAACTGTCGGTGGATGGGAGAGACAAATATTTCAAGAAGGTTCTCCGTAAACTCCTCCTTTGTTTGTTGCGATGAAAAGACGTCAACGTCGCCGCTTTCCGCTCAGGACGAGGACGCCCGGCCATGAGCAGCTGGGAGTGCAGGGCAACCTACCCTGGGAGGATCAAGACTGACACGGCCAACAGCCAATTAAAATGCAGTATATTGGCTCATAGGGGCGGGACTACAAGGTCAGCGATCACTCCTTATTTGTTATTATTATGATTTATTAGTATTATTACTAGCGTGTTTTTTTATTATTCAGACAATAGCTTAGTAAACCTTGTACTATAGATAAAAAAAATCAATCCAAGAAAATATTTCCGTATGTGTGAGGGTTTTTTTACACATTATACTCAATATTACTGTACATTTAATGTGAAACGGCAATCATTAATGTTAAACAAATATTAAATATTCAGATAGATCAAACCGATGCTACACAGTTTATGATTGCCGTTTTACATTCAATTTACAGTAATATTAAGTAAAATATGTTAGAAAAAACACATTATTGTTATTATTTTTTTAATCTATAGTTCAAGTTTTTCTTAGCTCTTATCTCATAAATATATAGTCTCCATCCAAAATGGATGGACACAATAGCTAAGTAAAACTTGAACTATATATAAATTAAAAATCAATCTAAGAAAATATTTTTTCTGTGTGTTTTTTTGTACATATTTTCCTTAATATTTTTGTACATTTAATGTGAAACAGCAATCATAAATATGATGAATATTCAGATAGATCAAACTGGTGCTACACAGTTTATGATTACCATTTCATATTAAATGTACAGTAATATTAAGTATAATATGTTAGAAAAAAAACACACATACTGACTTATTTTCTTAGATTTTTTTTTTATAATTTATTTTTGTATCTGTAGTTCAAGTTTTACTTAGCTATTGTCTCATATATATATATATATATATATATATACACGGTCTACATCCAAAATGGATGGAGACAATAACTAAGTAAAACTTGAACTATATATAGATTAAAAAAACTATCTAAAAAAACATTTCTTCGTGTGTTTTCTTTTTACATATTTTGTTACTATTTTTGAAATTTTAATGCGAAACGGCAATCATAAATATAAATATTCAGATGGATCCAAATGGTGCTACACACTTTATGATTGCTGTTTCACATTAAATGTACAGTAATATTATGTATAATAAGTTAGAAAAAAAACACATACTGACTTATTTTCTTAGATTTATTTATCAATTTTCATTTTTTTTGTATCCATAGTTCGAGTTTTACTTAGCTATTGTCTCATATATATATATATATATATATATATATATATATATATATATATATGTATATATATATATATATATATATATATATATATATATACATATATATATATATATATATATATATATATATAATATATATAGTCTCCATCCAATATGGATGGAGACAATAGCTAAGTAAAACTTGAACTATATATAGATAAAAAAAACAAAGAAAATATTTCTTTATGTTTGTTTTTTTTTTACATATTTTCCTTACTATTTTTGTACTTTAATGTGAAACGGCAATCATAAATATTATAAATATTCAGATGGATCAGAATGGTGCTACACAGTTTATGATTGCCGTTTCACATTAAATGTACAGTAATATTAAGTATAATATGTAAAAAACAACAAATTAAAAACACTTAGATTTATTTTATTTGTATTTATCTTTTTACCTAGCTATTGTCTCCATCCAAAATGGGTGGAGACAATAGCCAAGTAAAACTTGAACTATATATAAATTAAAAATCAATCTAAGAAAATATTTTTTCTGTGTGTTTTTTTGTACATATTTTCCTTAATATTTTTGTACATTTAATGTGAAACAGCAATCATAAATATTATGAATATTCAGATAGATCACACTGGTGCTACACAGTTTATGATTACCATTTCATATTAAATGTACAGTAATATTAAGTATAATATGTTAGAAAAAAAACACATACTGACTTATTTTCTTAGATTTTTTTTTTATAATTTATTTTTGTATCTGTAGTTCAAGTTTTACTTAGCTATTTGTTGCGATCTGCTGCTCAGATCTTCACGTGTTTGTTTTTTCATTCTCAGTCTGACCCGTTTATTTCCTGTTTTTGTCCATCACTATGGTTACACATTAGTCCACCTGTTAGTCTCGCCCCGCACACCTGCTACTAATTTTCACCCTCCTATTTAAGCTCACCTTTTCTGTTCACTCATTCTCGGATCCTAATTTGCCCACGCGCATCAGTGACGACTCTCATCATTCGTATGTATTTTCTCGCTAGCTCTCACGCCAAGCCACTTTATTGTCTAGCTTTCATGCTAAATGTTTTGTTTACTCTTTTGTGTCCTCGTACCAAGTTCTAGTTTTCCTTGTTTTAGCCTAGCTTTCACGCTAGCGTCTTTTGTTTATTTTTTCTCTTTACACCAGTATTTTTGTTCATAGACTTTTGTTATTAAATACCCTTTATCTTACCTATGCTGTGTTCTGCTTCGACGCATCCACGGGAAAACCACACCGGCATTACAATGCCGAAGAAGAGTCTTCACACTATTGTCTCATATATATATATATATATATACTGTATATATATATATATATATATATATATATATATATATATATATATATATATATATATATATATATACACTGTCTCCATCCAAAATGGATGGAGACAATAACTAAGTAAAACTTGAACTATATATAGATTAAAAAAACAATCTAAAAAAACATTTCTTCGTGTGTTTTCTTTTTACATATTTTGTTACTATTTTTGAAATTTTAATGCGAAACGGCAATCATAAATATAAATATTCAGATGGATACAAATGGTGCTACACAGTTTATGATTGCTGTTTCACATTAAATGTACAGTAATATTATGTATAATAAGTTAGAAAAAAAACACATACTGACTTATTTTCTTAGATTTATTTTTATTTATTTTTTTATTTATGTATCTATAGTTCAAGTTTTACTTAGCTATTGTCTCATATGTATATGGTCTCCATCCAAAATGGATGGAGACAATAGCTAAGTAAAACTTGAACTATATATAGGTTTAAAAAAACAATCTAAGAAAATATTTCCTTGTGTGTTTTTTTTTTTTTTACATATTTTCCTTCCTATTTTTGTACTTTTAATGTGAAACGGCAATCATAAATATTATGAATATTCAGATGGATCAAAATGGTGCTACACACTTTATGATTGCCGTTTCACATAAATGTACAGTAATATTAAGTATAATATGTTAGACAAAAAACACACATACGGACTTATTTTCTTAAATTTATTTATCAATTTTCATTTTTTTTGTATCCATAGTTCGAGTTTTACTTAGCTATTGTCTCATATATATATATATATATATATATATATATGTATGTATGTGTATATATATATATATATATATATATATATATATATATAATATATATAGTCTCCATCCAATATGGATGGAGACAATAGCTAAGTAAAACTTGAACTATATATAGATAAAAAAAACAAAGAAAATATTTCTTTATGTTTGTTTTTTTTTTACATATTTTCCTTACTATTTTTGTACTTTAATGTGAAACGGCAATCATAAATATTATAAATATTCAGATGGATCAGAATGGTGCTACACAGTTTATGATTGCCGTTTCACATTAAATGTACAGTAATATTAAGTATAATATGTAAAAAACAACAAATTAAAAACACTTAGATTTATTTTATTTGTATTTATTTTTTTACCTAGCTATTGTCTCCATCCAAAATGGGTGGAGACAATAGCTAAGTGAAACTTGGACTATAGATTTAAAAAAATGAATATAAGAAAATATTTCCGTATGTGTGTGGTCTTTTACATTTTATACTTAATAATGGCGCCCTGCGATGAGTTGGCGACTTGTCCAGGGTGTACCCCGCCTTCCGCCCGATTGTAGCTGAGATAGGCGCCAGCGCCCCCCGCCACCCCAAAAAAAGGGAATAAGCGGTAGAAATTGGATGGATGGATAATGGCAATCATGAACTGTGCAGCACCAGATTTGATCGATCTGAATATTTACAATACATTTTTAAAATGATCACATGTTTTTCCATTTTGCTTCAAATAAAATAACTAATCTGCGTGTCCACATAATCTGCCGCTCATGAAACTGCTTGTTAAAGATAATTACAATTAATGAGATAGAAGGGCGTGGCTGGCTACACTCAAGCAGACGCTCTCGGGATATGTACGCATTGCTGCCCTCCTCTGGCCACATGGACAATTACATCAAACTCTGTATCTGATACACGTGCACCGCCGTCAAAATACTGTTTTGTTGATTCATTTCGTCAGTTTTAATGTGGGATTTATTCTTAAAAATAATAACAATGCTCACTTTATATTGCAAAACACATTGGATACGTCATACAAATATGTTTATGGATGTTCACATTTATCCAGGTCATTGTGTGCATTGTGTATCATTTTTTACAAATGTTTAGTTTTCCATTACAGCGATGTGGTGGCGACTTGTCCAGGGTGTAAGGCCTTCCACCCGATTGTAGCTGAGATAGGCACCAGTGCCCCCCGCAATCCCAAAGGGGAATAAGCGGTAGAAATGGATGGATGGATGGATGGATGCAGGGGCGCGGCCAGACATATTTCACTGGGGCACGTGCCCCACTGTTGATCTGTAGTGCCCCAGTAAAAATTTCACCAATAAAACAAAACGCTTCAGAGTTTTAAGTCTACATAACACAGACAACAGCACACATACTACTTAGTATGGTAATTGATCGCTACTCTATTCACTCCACCAAACATATGGTAATTTATTCACATGTGGATCAAGACTTCGGTTGAGAGAGGGGGGGGGTTCGAATCACTGCGTGAGGTAGGTGACGTTAGCCAACAACAATTTGTTAATTACAATATTTTGATTTGACTCAAACTGTAACTCCTAGATGGATTTAAGAAAGTTATTGTCCCGCAGCAGAGAAGAAGCAGCAGGAATGAGAGACGTAAGTGAAGTCCCAGCTAGCTAGGCAACATCATTGTCTTAAGTTGATGCTAAGTTAGCTAACATTATTCCTTGTATCAAAACAAACATATTCATTAAGTTGATGCTAAGTTAGCTAACATTATTCCTTGTATCAAGACAAACATATTCATTTGCTGTACGAGCTGTCGGGGGAATTTCCAATGAACATGAAACATCATGTTGGTTATTGTCTGCTGCTTCTGCATCAAAGATGATTTGGAGTCAGCATGTGTGAGTTGAGTGCTTCTTTAAAATGGTTTATCTTCAGGAAGAAAAACATTTTTCCATATCATCAAGTCGTGAGCCACATTTTTAAATCATTCAAGTTTATTTCACAGAAAAATAGCACAGTAGACTTGTCTTGTTAATCGCTGTGACTTTGACTAAAATAATCTTGTTTTGTCAGCAGAAAAATGGCTACAGCTAAAGCATCTGCTTTTGTTTCCAGAAAAAATAGTAACATTTCTGTATTTGTTTTCAGAAAGATGGCTGAAAATATCGGGTTTTGTTGCCCCATTTAGATTTTTTACAAATATATTTCCATGTCCGTCTTGAGTCCTCCTCCAACTTGTTAGTCGCTTTGACTTTTGCTAAAATACTCACTAATAGTCACTAGAAAAATGGCTAAAATAATCTGGTTTTGTTGCCACAATTTGACTTTTTTCCCCCTAACCTTTTTTTTTCATGCACACATGTGACTGCGACTCACTGAAAATGACACACAATCCACTTTTATGTGAGGAGCCAGCAGTTGGGAACCACTGGTCAACTGTATAACAGTTACTGTAATATTTCCATGTCTGTCCAGAGTGATTGACCACTTTGCAAAAATGAAAAGTTTACTTCTCAGAAAATGATTCCCTGAACCGACACACAACAGTTGTTCATTTATTCTACTACTGTGGCTTTATTGTTTTGTGTAGATTTGATAGTTTTGTGTATCTGAAATAGGATTAGCCACATTGCCAGAAATGGACATTAAATAATATAAAAGAAGCCAGAGATGTAGGGCTGCTTTATTTTTTGTTTTACTTTTGTAGATGTTAAATTTGCAGATGATTACTGCAATAAATATTTCAAAAAGATTCATTGCTCTTCCTTTTTGCTTTTACCAGTAGCAGTTTAGAAGTCTGGAGTAAAAAAGTGCACAAGTAGGTCAAATGCATGAGTTCATTTCAGGTGGTTCGTCAACGATCCATACAACATCATCTGTTATGACTCCATAGTTTAAAGCACTATTTATGTATTTTTTATGATAAATAAGTGCTAAAACTGTTTTTGCTTGCGCGCTTTGCACGCTCACATGAATGATTTGTGCCCCAGGTGTGCCCCAGTAAAGTATTAGGTCTAGTGACGCCTCTGGATGGATGGATAGTTTTTGTCAAACTTGGACTTGGACAAGGATAGTTTTCCCAAAGTGCAAAGCGAATGGAGTGGAAACGGCGATGGCGTGAAGGTAGAGACATCTTTTTATTATGTCACCACAACTAAAAACAGGAACCAACAAAAGGCGCACAATGGTGGTACAAAAACTGACTAAGGAAACAAAAGACTAGCACAAAGGCAATTGACTATAAACCCAAACTTACTTGACATGGAAACGTGAAGGAGACATGGATCATAGCAAGGTGCGTAGCAGGTGGTAGACGTGAGAAGGAGGTGATGTTGCCAGGCTGACTACCTGGTAACTGTGGCTTAAATAATACTATAGTGATTACAAACAGGGGTTAGACATGAGGACAGGGGCGGGACATGAGGACAAGGTGAAAACAAATGAGTTGCTATGGTTATAAGACAAACAAGGAAGTGGAGGAACAAGAACTGAATGTCCAAAAAACAAAAACAAACATGACCAAAACAAAACATGATCCCAGGGGCGTGACAGTTTTCCATTATGTTTTATTTCTGTTACTGTTTGTTAAAATGTTCCCATTTTGGGATTAATATAATCTATCTATGTATTCATCAATCTATCTCAAGGAGTCATTTTATGATACATTTTTCTACATTTAAAACACTTCCTTTTGGTCTACATTAGATGATTAGATAGATTAGATAGTACTTTATCGGTGCATCGGTCTTGGCCTGGGCCCTGGAGAGGGGGTCCAGACTGAGGCCAAGGGAAAAAAACAACTCATAGCCATAGAACACATCCCTCTTCCATGTGTGTAAGAGGGAAACATCAAACATCAAAGAACACAGAGGACATTAAAGACATTAAAGCAGCAGATACAAGCAGACACTTCTACATACAGCTATGAATAAAAAGTAAAATAAACATATCCACTGTGGTGGCCTCTGTGGTGTTCCACGCCATCGTCTGCTGGGGTGGAGGGAGCATGGCCAGAGACAGGAGCAGACCCAACAAAGCAACCAAGACAGCCGACTCCACTCTCGGCCAATGTCCAGTCCGCATGGATGAGCGAGGATACGTCCAAGGTGACTGAGGTGTCCGACACCTGCTCACCCAGCCGAGACACCGCGAAGCCTCTCCGTCCCAGCGCTCAGTGCTAGCTCCGCAGTCCTGTCCCCTGTATGTACATGACATACATTATATGTAGGAAGGCAAGATTGTTTTATAAATACATCCACGCCTCCATAGTTTGATTTATAATTTTCAGACTTATGCAGATCCTAAATTCACAAAACAGGTATCGGTAGGTAAGAAAAGTAGGTTTTGCATAAAAGAACCCCTTTAGAACAAATTCAATTGATGCGTTTTGGTGTCTTCTGATGTATTTTTAATTATGTTTGTTTCTTCAAATGGAAAATATACTATTAACATAGCTCATTTCAAATATAAAAATCTTTTAGCATATGAAAAAATGTAGTCCACTATGCGTTTTCTTGCACCTGGAACATTCCAGGGCATGCTGGCACTTTCAGTGCACTAATAAAGTGGGTTCCATTGTAGATGCAATACTGGACGGTGTCTAAAATGTCCATAAAAAGTGGTAGATATTGGACTGCTGCATTTTTCAAAACATAGCAAAACGCTGCAGGTCGGAGCATGATAACTTGGATTTGTAATAAATGAGTGTTGCCATGGTGAAACCCGCATAGTACACACAAAAATCTAATTTAAAAAAAGCGGTCTGCACCAGTAAGCTATTGTACACACAGTCTTAGTAGATCACACGCAACACGTCCATTTATAGTAAACATTTTATAGTTTTCACATACTGTTTAGATAAGGGGTGCTCACACTTTTTCTGCAGGTGAGCTACTTTTCAATTGACCAAGTCGAGGAGATCTACCTCATTCCTATTTATAATTTATATTTATTTATTTATGAAAGAGACATTTTTGTTAACAAGTTAATGGTGTTTAATGATAATACAAGCATGTTTAACACACATAGATTCCTTTCTTTCATGAAGACAAGAATATAAGTTGGTGTATTACCTGATTCTGATGACTTGCATTGATTGTAATTAGACAGTGGTGCTGATAACGTCCACATTTTCAAATGGAGGAAAAAAAAAGTCCTCCTTTCTGTCCAATACCACATGAAAGTGGTTGGATTTGGCATCTCATTTGTCCAACTTGCATACTCCTTTTTAAACACTTTGTTATGAGAGTAGCATATGTGTGTGGCCCTTTAATGTCTGGCAGCAGGTGAGTGACGTCAGTGAGTGTGCGGGTGGGCAAGCAAGTGAGTGTGCGGTCGCTGAGGGCGGGGGAGAAATACATTGGCATCAAACTCCGTAGCTTGCTAGCTTTCTGAGACTCTGAAACAGGTCTTTTATGGTGAAGACAGGAAGTGTGCAGTCGCTCTTTAGAGTTTTGACAGTAGGTACGGAGTCTCTAGAAATAAAATGTCTTTCTCTGCGTCCGCCCTGTTAGTGATTTTTTTCTTAAATATGAGCTGGCAGCAGCCAGCGTCATCTCACAAGATCCTCGGGTGGCGAGAATGTCAAACAACTGACGAAAGTGAAGTCTTGGTATGATTGATGATTGCTCATTTTTATGTACATTTTTTAATGCCTGGCTTGAGATCGACTGACACACCCTCCGAGATCGACCAGTCGATCGCGATGGACCTAATGGGCACCCCTGTGCTAGATCTTATAGTAGATCAGGCCCATATTACACAATATGAAATTGTCTCCAGTCTTCTGTATGATGAAACTCATCAAGTCTAAAATCACTAGTGTGCCTATTTGTCGGGAAAATTTTACCTGTTGACATCATTGTTATGTCCAGAACTATGAAATAAGTATGAATGTTGTGAGGAAAAGACTGGCCCTTTAAGAGTTACACATACAGTCGTAGTCAAAAGTTTACATACACTTGTAAAGAACATCATGTCATGGCTGTCTTGAGTTTCCAATCATTTCTACAACTCTTATTTTTTTGTGCTGTAGTGATTGCAGCACATACTTGTTTGTCACAAAAAACATTCATTAAATTTGGTTCTTTTATTAATTTATTATGGGTCTACTGAAAATGTGACCAAATCTGCTGACAGCCATGATATCATGTCCTTCACGAGTGCATGTCAACTTTTGACCACAACTGTATCTTTTTAGCATGATGCAGCCCGTCATCATGTTTGAAACTTCCGGCTAGAATGTGACAACAAACCACTGTAAGAGAAGAATACTCATTAGAGAAAATCTTTACTTGTCCATCCATCCATCCTTTTTCTACCGCTTATTCCCTTTGGGGTCACGAGGGGCGCTGGTGCCGGTCGCAGCTACAATCGGGTGGAAGGCGGTGTACACCCTGGACAAGTCGCCACCTCATCACAGGGCCAACACAGATAGACAGACAACATTCACACACTAGGGACCATTTAGTGTTGCCAATCAACCTATCCCCAGGTGCATGTCTTTGGAAATCTTTACTTGTAAATCATTTGAATAAATCTGGTTTTGTCTCAGGGTGCATGCAGAGTGCAAATGAAACATGTGACATGCAGTTCAGCTGCTTCACTTGACACAATAAAATATATGTGGGCTTTATCCGGTGTCCAATCCTCTGAATGCGGCCATACTAAAATAGGGATGCCTTCAAAGAAAATCCAGACAAAGGATCAAAGGACACAAACCTGGCTTCGAAGAAAATGACCTCAATTTGTCCCAGATGTGCCTTCTGATTCAAACCCTAATCCTCGGTCTGTGTGGATTAATATCGTAATCTGCAGCACAAACAGATGAAAAACGCTGCTATTCATCTGATATTGAAATGAGTACATACTGAACGACCTCAATCAGACATTGTTCATGCCCGAGCTGGTGTACGGATGACAATCACCTCGCGATGGTTGTTGCGGTGAAAACTGAGGAGGTTTCCTCACACAACCACACACCGACTTTTGAAAGTCATACAAAAGCGTGCAATCACATTATTCGCTGCTTTGTTCTGTCTCCTCTAGAGACGCCGCTAGTTTCTGCTTCACTCTTAAGTTTTGATCCTTCCTTCTACTCAGCGCCCGATGTTCGCTGTGTCGTTTCGTCTTTGACTTTATTCTGTTTCAACCAAGGGGAAGACATGTATCACACGCTCAGCAGGGGACAGTCACTCTTTTTATTGCATAAAAACAAGTGTCAGCGTTCTTTTCCAGCTAGGAGATAGTTTTCACAAAAAACTGCGACCTGCTGCTCTTTAATCAGATGCACTTTGGTACGTTGTGTTGCCCTAAGGTGATAAAACCCTGGAGACTGTGCAGCCATGGTCAGACTGAACTAATGCTGGTCGAGGAGCTGGTGGCTCACTGTCACTATTCATCCTCAGAATCGTGGATAGGATGAAGTCCCATTAAGAATCTTGCTTTGTGCACTGGTTCAGAAACGACAGTCTTTAAATTAGGAGTCGACAGGCCAAAATATGAAAACACAATCTCCACAATACTCACAATAGACAACAAAAGGGTGTCCCAAGGAAGGGGACACCAACAGATAAAGACTCCTGATTAATTCAAGTTAAAGTTAAAATACCAATGATTGTCACACACACACTAGGTGTGGTGAGATGATCTTCTGCATTTGATCCATCCCCTTGTTCCACTCCCTGGGAGGTGAGGGGAGCAGTGAGCAGCAGCGGTGGCCGCACTCTGGAATCATTCTGGTCCAATTCTAAGTCTTGATGCTGAGTTCCAAGCAGGGAGGTAATGGGTCCCGTTTTTCTGGTCTTTGGTATGACTCGGCCGGGGTTTGAAATCACGAGCTACCGATCTCAGGGGGAACACTCTCACCACAAGGCCTCTGAGCAGGCTTAATATAATGTGTGATCGTACCGTACAGGGGGTTTCAGGAAAACAAACCTGCGCCGAGGCCAGAAAAGGGAACAAAGAGCAGAAATGAACAAAACATTGGACACAGAATGGCAAACCTTGCAGGAGGGTCTCTTGATAAGATCAAAACTGCCTGCATCACTGAAGCAAGTTGCTTACCAAAAGCTGCCAGTAGCTAGCTGCACACCCATGCAGAGAAGCCCCTCTGACCCTGTGTCAATCAATCAATCAATGTTTACTTATATAGCCCTAAATCACTAGTGTCTCAAAGGGCTGCACAAACCACCACGACATCCTCGGTAGGCCCACATAAGGGCAAGGAAAACTCACACCCAGTGGGACGTCGGTGACAATGATGACTATGAGAACCTTAGAGAGGAGGAAAGCAATGGATGTTGAGCGGATCTAACATGATACTGTGAAAGTTCAATCCACAATGGATACAACACAGTCGCGAGAGTCCAGTCCAAAGCGGATCCAAGACACAGCAGCGAGAGTCCCGTTCACAGCGGAGCCAGCAGGAAACCATCCCAAGCGTAGGCGGACCAGCAGCGCAGAGATGTCCCCAGCCGATACACAGGCGAGCAGTACATGGCCACCGGATCGGACCGGACCCCCTCCACACGGGAGAGTGGGACATAGAAGAAAAAGAAAATAAACGGCAGATCAACTGGTCTAAAAAGGGAGTCTATTTAAAGGCTACAGTATACAAATGAGTTTTAAGGTGAGACTTAAATGCTTCTACTGAGGTGGCATCGCGAACTGTTACCGGGAGGGCATTCCAGAGTACTGGAGCCCGAACGGAAAATGCTCTATAGCCCGCGGACTTTTTTTGGGCTTTGGGAATCACTAATAAGCCGGAGTCCTTTGAAGGCAGATTTCTTGCCGGGACATATGGTACAATACAATCGGCAAGATAGGATGGAGCTAGACCGTGTAGTATTTTATACGTAAGTAGTAAAACCTTAAAGTCACATCTTAAGTGCACAGGAAGCCAGTGCAGGTGAGCCAGTATAGGTATATATGTATGTATATATGTATATAAAGGTATATACAGTACAGGCGTAATGTGATCAAACTTTCTTGTTCTTGTCAAAAGTCTAGCAGCCGCATTTTGTACCAACTGTAATCTTTTAATGCTAGACATGGGGAGACCCGAAAATAATACGTTACAGTAGTCGAGGCGAGACGTAACAAACGCATGGATAATGATCTCAGCGTCTTTAGTGGACAGAATGGAGTGAATTTTAGCGATATTACGGAGATGAAAGAAGGCCGTTTTAGTAACGCTTTTAATGTGTGACTCAAAGGAGAGAGTTGGGTCGAAGATAATACCCAGATTCTTTACCGTGTCGCCTTGTTTAATTGTTTGGTTGTCAAATGTTAGAGTTGTATTATTAAATAGAGTTCGGTGTCTAGCAGGACCGATAATCAGCATTTCCGTTTTTTTGGCGTTGAGTTGCAAAAAGTTAGCGGACATCCATTGTTTAATTTCATTAAGACACGCCTCCAGCTGACTACAATCCGGCGTGTTGGTCAGCTTTAGGGGCATGTAGAGTTGGGTGTCATCAGCATAACAGTGAAAGCTAACACCGTATTTGCGTATGATGTCACCTAGCGGCAGCATGTAGATGCTGAAGAGTGCAGGGCCAAAGACCGAACCCTGGGGAACTCCACACGTTACCTTAACGTAGTCCGAGGTCACATTGTTATGGGAGACACACTGCATCCTATCAGTAAGATAAGAGTTAAACCAAGACAGGGCTAAGTCTGACATGCCAATTCGTGTTTTGATACGTTCTAATAAAATATTATGTTCGACGGTATCGAAAGCAGCGCTAAGATCAAGGAGCAGCAACATAGATGACGCATCAGAATCCATCGTTAGCAATAGATCATTAGTCATTTTTGCGAGGGCTGTCCCCGTGGAGTGATTTGCCCTGAAACCGGATTGAAAGGTTTCACATAGATTGTTAGACGCTAAGTGTTCATTTAACTGCTCCGCAACTATTTTTTCAGGGATTTTTGAAATAAAGGGAAGGTGAGACACCGGTCGGTAATTTACCATGAGGTCAGGATCGAGGTTAGGTCTTTTAAGAAGAGGATGAATAACCACTTTTTTGAATGCTAGGGGAACAGTGCCCGAGGAAAGTGATAAGTTTATAATATTTAGCACTGATGGACCTAATAATACAAAGAGCTCCTTGATCAGTTTCCCAGGAAGAGGGTCAAGTAAACATGTTGTCTGTTTTATTCCATTTACACGTTGTAACAATTTCTCTAATGTTATTTCCTCAAAATGAGAGAAACTATTTTGGAGGGCAGTATCCGCCGTATATACAATCGTGTCAGTGTTAATAGAACCCCGTTGTAGCTGGGACGCATTGTCTTTAATCTCCTTTCTAATGACTTCAATTTTCTTACTAAAGAATTGCATAAAGTCATCAGCTGAGTGGGTGGAGCTACTGGAAGGGGTCCCTTGTTGGGTTAGCGATGCTACCGTACTAAACAAAAATTTAGGATCGTTTTTATTACGGTGGATGAGATTTGAGTAATATTTAGCTTTAGCTAAGGTAAGCATGCGTTTATAAGTTATTAAACCATCACTCCATGCTTGATGGTGCACCTCAAGTTTAGTCGTGCGCCATTTGCGTTCCAGCTTTCTACATAATAATTTCTGAGCTCTAGTTTCTTCTGTAAACCACGGGGTGCGCTTTTTTGGAGCCTTTTTTAACTTTAGCGGTGCTATGTTATCAATGGTGTCGAAGCCTAATGACTTCATCTGGCCAGAATCTTCAGCTCTCACTGGATCAGTTCGCAGTGTGAAGCGACTGGGATGAGACTCAGCAGCTTCATGTTTGAGTCCATGGTTCTCACCCGGAAAAGGGTGGAGTGCCATCTCCGGGTTGGGGACACGATCTTTCCCCATGTGGAAATGTTTAAGTACCTCGGAGTCTTTTGTTCACGAGTGAGGGAAGAGTGGATGGTGAGATCGACAGGTGGATCGGTGCGGCGTCTTCAGTAATGCGGACGATGTATCGAGGTGCTGGCAGATACAGCTGCCGGGGAAAAGCGGGTTCGAGCCCACGCCGTGACAGAGCTGTTTAAAACAAACAACATGTTTATAATGATTTGCATGAAGCAAACAATAATTTTCCAATCCCATGCTGATGGTATTGTTAAAACTAAAACAAATGATTTGTCTGGGGTACACATATCAAAGATGAAAAACTTTTATCCATCTGCGAATAATCATGATTAATTGTAAATTAACTAGAGACAAAATGTGATTAAATTAAATATTGTTCATTTAAATTTGACATCCTTAATAATACAAGATTAAAGTAGAACAATTATGGGATAAAAGTGATGAATAATATAAGATTAAATATGTGTTAATATTAAATCCATCCATTTTCTACTGCTTGACCTGTTCAGGGTCGCTAGGGTGCTTGAGCCTGTCTCAGCTGCATTCGGGCATTAATGTTATTTATTATTATTATCAGTCATTTGGCAGTCTTTGTCTTCTTTTTGTCTCTGGCAAACACCCCTCCCTTTTTTGCTTCAGCTAAAATGTGGGTTCTACAAGGTTTTGCCTCCTGGATCCTGGCAGACATCCTCTATTATTTTCTTCTGCGGTGTAACAAGTGTTTAAACTGATGTCCAGAGAGACTTTGTAAGGTAAAGCTTAAAAGGCCACCCGGTGATTTATTGTGAAGATGAGATGATTAGAGGTGAAGAGGAGATGTGGCTGATACAGACAAGAGAGGATGTCTGCCGTATCAGCATGATATTGTTTACCTTTGAACAATACTTGGACTATCAAAGGGGTAGACAATGTATAATCGGTATTAGTTGCCTGCAAAAATGATTGAGATTCTCTCTCTAATAAGTTGTCCTTCAATGCTTATCTGACTGCAGCTGTTCCTTTCAAATCAATGTGAAAATTCTCCTGAGAAGAGCAGTTTAAATATCATGTGGCTGCAGCTGCTCTTATATTCATCACCATCCCACTGTTACCTCTGACTGGCTCTTAAAAGTACTATGCTACAAAAGTCTACTAAATGCAGAACCAGTATCGTTGATGGCAATATCGATTTACTTTGACATTTTTCAACTTTATAAAATTATTTAAATGAATTGGGGGTTAAATCAACAAATTATTCCGGAGCGAGGCACATTCTGCTGCTCACTGCTCCCTTTCCTCTCCCTTCTCAGTAAGCTGTGGAGTCCCCCAAGGCAGTATACTAGGACCTTTACTGTTCCTAATATAGGTAAAGTACATGCCATCAGCATGACACTGTGAATTGTTCCTGTATGCGGATGACTCGGCCCTGCTGGTATCCGGCAAGGACAAGTCACAGGTGGAACAAATCCTCAGTGCTGAACTCCTTAATATTTGCACCTGGCTTGCTGACAAAAAGCTATCCATACACTTAGGTAAAACAGAATCCATCCTATTTGGGTCCCATATCAACCTTCTTAAAGTCAGTGACTTGACTATAAAAGTGGGTGACATTGTTATCACCAGGAAAGATGAGATCACCTACCTAGGTTCCATTCTAGAGGCTAATCTTTCCTGTGATAAAATGGCAACCAAGGTCATCAAAAAGGTCAAACAAGGAACGAGATTCCTCTACAGAATCTCCTCTCTGGTCAACAAAAGCACCTTGAGGATTCTAGCGGGAACTCTCATTCAACCCTTCTTCCATTCCGCTTGCACCTCCTGGTACCCCAGCACCTCCAAAACCCTCAAATCTAGACTCCAAACATCCCAGAATAAGCTAATCCGGTTACTTTTAGACCTCCACCCCAGATCACACCTCACTCCAACCCACTTCTCCAAAGTGGGCTGGCTCAGGGTGGAGGACAGAGTCAAACAACTTGCACTGAGCCTGGTCTATAAAATGCGCTACACCTCCTTGATACCGAAGTACATGTCAAACTACTTCCTTAACGTAAATGACCGCCATAACCACAACACCAGGGGGAGCTCCACAAACCACGTTAAACCCAGATTCCAATCTAACAAAGGTCTTAACTCATTCTCTTTCTATGCCACATCAATGTGGAATGCACTCCCAACAGGTATAAAAGTAAGTGCATCTCTATATTCCTTCAAAACTGCTCTAAAACAACACCTCCAGGCAACTTCAACACTTTACTAATACCCTCCTCCATTCACATCCCATGTTCCTGGTTTATAAATAACCAAATGTAAATAATCAAATGTACTTCTAATGTATATACTTGTTCTTATGCTATGTGAACTCACTATGTTCTCTGCTGGCTGTACATATCCTACTAAATAAGACCTAAACAGTTTCAATGTCCACATTTCTCTGTTGATGCAATTGTTGATGACTGAAGTACTGATATCAACCAAAGCTCCTCATCCCACCCCCCGGATTGTAAATAATGTCAATAATTCAATGTACATACTATGATGATTAACCTGTGTGATGACTGTATTATGCTGATAGTATATATTTGTACCATGAATTGATTAACGTGGACCCCGACTTAAACAAGTTGAAAAACTTATTGGGGTGTTACCATTTAGTGGTCAATTGTACAGAATATGTACTGTACTGTGCAATCTACTAATAAAAGTATCAATCAATCAATCAATCAATCATTTCCCAAGGGGTGAACATGGGGATGGGTCGAATGCAGAGGACAAATTTCAGCGTGTGTATGTGACGATTGTTGGGACTTTAACTTTAACTTGACTTAAAAACACTAATATTTTACGTATTTCTTGAATATCCAAACAATATACAGTGGCCCCTTGGTTGTCCTACACCAGGGCTATTCAAGTACATAAGGAAGAGGGCCCCAGTTTCAAGAGTCGGACATCGAAAATGTGGATGTTTGGTCAGAAAGTGCCTCTGCAGGTTGCATTCCTTTGAGACTGTTTACTAAGTAAACACATTGGCTTAGCATTGTGAGTAATGTAGTCTCCCAAAAGAAGCACACAGGGTCTGACTCTCTTTTTAAACTTTATCACGGACCTCAATACAGCAACAGTGGCTGCTAGTAGCCACATTAATAACGACAACAGATCACTTCCACACTATGCACCAATGATGGTTACGGCAAGCGACGTTGCATTAATGAACCCCAAGAGTTATGAACATCAATATTACAAAAGTGTCACGAGGGATTCGCAGCTTATTGCGGGGTCGTTCTACCAGGAATGCAGAATGGACAACTCCGGACAAACTCGTGAAGGTAGGATCATGATTTAATCCATAAATCATACACAATAGCAAAAGACAGGAAAGAAACAAAAGAAAAGCATGCCGATCACATGGGAAGCTAGGCGACAACTCAGCACAGGAATCATGAATCGAGAACAGGAATAAAGCAATGTAACTTGTTGCATACCGTAAACAATGAAGCCAGCAACGTGAATAAATAGCTCTCGGATTAGTGCTCAACATCAGGTGAATGTGCCGAACACTAATCAGAGGCAGGTGAAACCAATTAGTACCCATGGTAACCAAAACAAACAACCAACGTGCACAAAACAGGAACTGAGGGAGTCCAAAACTAACAGAACATAACTAAACAAAACATGATCCGGACCACGGATCATGACAAAAAGTCACTTTTTGCACATTCTCCATGTTCTGTATTGCTGCAATAAATAGTGTGGATTGTATTTCTTATTTTTGAATGTAATAGTTGGATTTAGATTTTCTGTCCACCTCAGATGTCACAAAATTCCGTGGCAATAAGTCTTTTTTTTTTTTGTTTTGTCATTTTATTTGCATACTTTCAATTTTTCAATTACCTTTAAGCACCGTTTAAGCACCGTTTGTTTCTTTTAAGTCCCAATTTGGTGGAAAAAAATAAACCATACCCATTCCTACTACCCTGGTATCAATAATATTGATATTTAGATAAATCCCCCCACCCCCACTCATATGCCCTCACTTCGACCTGGCGTCTGCAGCAAGTGGAATGTGGTGTGTCAATTACGGCACAGTAAAAATCGATGCGGCTGTAGTCTACTCATCAACTGCTGGAGATTTTGCCTTTAGAACAAGCGTTGAATGTTATTTGCTGACGTTCCATTTGGAACTTCGCTAATCGACAGAGCCTCTTTTTTTTAGAACAAAGTCTGCCGCAGACAAGGATGCCACAAGTGACCAAATCCCCAAGCTTTCATTGTGTTGTGCACTAAGAATGAAATCTAGGTCATTTCTCCATCATTAGTAAGCCAGGTGTAGCACAGAGGATTAGAGAACTGTCAATGGAGCTCTCTGTCCTCTCTTCTTCCTCCATGCACAGGCCTCTCTCTGTTGCCCAGTGTCAACACCAAATTGGAAACGGCTCTGTGCTTTTCTTGTTTTATATTTGATACAGAGCAGTGATGTGATGCGGAAAATCAATGGTTTGTAATTTAAAAGAAAACATTAAAGGGGAACATCATCAGCAGACCTATGTAAGCATCAATATATACTTTGATGGTGCAGAAAAAAGACCAGATGTTTTTTTTAACCGATTTCCGAACTCTAAAAGGGTGAATTTGGCGATTGAAACGCCTTTCAATTGTTCGCTGTCGGAGCTATGACCTTTCACCCGTGACGTCACAACAGGAAGCAATCCGCCATTGTCTCAAACACATTACACACACCAAGTCAAATCAGCTCTGTTCTTTGCTGTTTTTTCGACTGTTTTCCGTACCTTGGAGACATCATGCCTCGTGGGTGTGTTGTCAAAGGGTGTAACAACACGAACAGGGACAGATTCAAGTTGCACCACTGGCCAAAAGATGCGAAAGTCCCTGGTTTGTTCTGCACACTGCACCGATGACAGCTGTGCTACGACAGAGATGGCAAGAATGTGTGGCTATCCTGCGACACTCAAAGCAAACGCATTTCCAACGACAAAGTCAACAAAATCACAAAGGTGAGTTTTGTTGATGTTATTGACTTATGTGGAGTGTGCTAATCAGACATATTTGGTCATATTTGCATCCAGCCTTTCCCTCCACCCACATTTAATGCCAAACAAACACATACCAATCGTTGTTGAGAAGGCGGTTGCCGAATTCGTCCGCGCTTCTTCTCGTGCCGCTGTCTGTCATGATATGGCTCAATAGCTTCAGTTTCTTCTTCATATTTGTTTTCGCTATCTGCCTCCACACTCCAACCATCCGTTTCAATACATGCGTCATCTGTTGAATCTCTTGCGCCGCTGAAATCCGAGTCTGAATTCGAGCTACTATGCTATACCTTTCTCTACTATCCGCCATGTTTGCTTATGGTGGCTTCACGCAGTGACGTCACAGGACAATAGACGGGTGGAAATAACCACGGTTAAAATCAAGCACTTTGAAGCCGTTTTTCGGGATATTGCGTGGTGGGTAAAATTTTGAGAAAAACTTCGAAAAATAAAATAAGCCACTGGGAACTGATTTTTATTGGTTTTAACCCTTCAGAAATTGTGATAATGTTCCCCTTTAAGGGCAATTATTCTGACACGGGGGCCAAATGTAGAGAAAAAAATGTGTCTTGGGGCCAGTATATCTATTTTTAGTAAAATTAATGGGTTGGGGAGGAGACCCTGCCCCAAGTGGAGGAGTTCAAGTACCTAGGAGTCTTGTTCACGAGTGGGGGAAGAGTGGATGGTGAGATCGACAGGCGGATCGGTGCGGCGTCTTCAGTAATGCGGAAGTTGTACCGATCCGTTGTGGTGAAGAAGGAGCTGAGCCGGAAGGCAAAGCTCTCAATTTACCGGTCGATCTACGTTCCCATCCTCACCTATGGTCATGAACTTTGGGTCATGACCAAAAGGATAAGATCACGGGTACAAGCGGCCCAAATGAGTTTCCTCTCCCTTAGAGATAGGGTGAGAAGCTCTGCCATCCGGGAGGAACTCAAAGTAAAGCCGCTGCTCCTCCACATGGAGAGGAGCCAGATGAGGTGGTTCGGGCATCTGGTCAGGATGCCACCCGAACGCCTCCCTAGGGAGGTGTTTAGGGCACGTCCAACCGGTAGGAGGCCACGGGGAAGACCCAGGACACGTTGGGAAGACTATGTCTCCCGGCTGGCCTGGGAACGCCTCGGGATCCCCTGGGAGGAGCTAGACGAAGTGGCTGGGGAGAGGGAAGTCTGGGTTTCCCTGCTTAGGCTGCTACCCCCGCGACCCGACCTCGGATAAGTGGAAGAAGATGGATGGATGGAAAGATGGATGGAAAACTAATACTCAACCTCACAATAAAGTTTGATTGAATGGTAAAAATGTTATGACAGACCGCCTAAAAAAACAGATTGGTATTTTTAGTTTTTCTATGAATGATAAAACCCTGAATATTGAAAAAATATGAGCGTCACACCTCCTCTCAATCAACATTGTTTACATTCAAGCTAAATGCAACAAACACAGCGAAACTTGAACATAACGGGTAAAAAAAACAGAAAACATCTCAAATCTGGTATATGTGACATATCACTAAGCTTTAGAACGTTCTTGTAAAAATCCCATTCAACATCTGTCCCTGACAGCCACATTTCAGGCTGGCCGCTCTGGAAACACTCTGTGGAAACGCTCCCCACCCACACTGCTCGGTGCCTCGTCTGACCTGCTGTGACCTAGATTACCATAGTAACTAGTAAGGTTGGACGGTATACGGGTATTAGTATAGTACCGCTATACTAGTGAATCATATTTGGTACCATACCGCCTCTGAAAAGTGCCGGTCTAAGATTTTTTGTTAAAATAATGCCAATAATGCTATTTTTTTCTGGTCTCCTTTATTTAGAAAACAATCAAAAAGTATCAAAATAATATTAGTAACAGGACAACACTAGTCACTAAAATATCATGCAAAACCATAGATTCCAACCATTGAAATATGTTGTATAGTTCAAAACTTATGGTATTTTGAAAACATCACTGCACATCATAATGGGAGCTACACTTTCCATCTTAAAGATGGAAAAACAAATATTTGGGAATGTCCAGCGGGCCAGATTGAAAAGCTTAATGGGCCGCATGTGGCCCCCGGGCCTCAATTTGGCCATGTCTGATCTAAGCAGTTGGTACCCCATCATTTTTTGTAGTATTAAAATGTGTCTTCTGTTCTACATGTGGAGTAAAAAAACTTTATTTTTAAGAGCTAACAACTTGAAGAGGGTTCTGATATTCAAGGAAACGACGAGGTAGTACATGTTAAGCGCTTCTGCATCGCAGGTAGTGTAGTTTTTTGGGGGGGGGGCCTTAACTGTGTAATGTCCTGTGTTGGTTTTTCTTGCGTTGATATCCGAGGTTTTGTGTTTAGTTATGTTCCAAGCATTTCTTCCTTTCTTTCCTTCTTGTTTTCTTTTTGCAACTCAACGCCAAGAAAACGGAAATGCAGATTATCGGTCCTGCTAGAAACCAACATCTATTTAATGATACCACCTTAAAGTTCTACTGAAATGAGATGTTCTTATTCAAACGGGGATAGCAGCTCCATTCTATGTGTCATACTTCATCATTTCCAAATATTGCCATATTTTTACTGAAAGGATTTAGTAGAGAATATCGACGATAAATTTCGCAATTTTTGGTCGCGAACAAAAAAGCCTTGCCTGTAGCGGAAGTCGCAGACGATGTGCGCGTGATGTCACGGGTTGTGGAGCTCCTCACATCTGAACATTGTTTACAATCATGGCCACCAGCAGCGAGAGCGATTCGGACCGAGAAAGCAACGATTTCCCCATTAATTTGACTGAGGATGAAAGATTCGTGGATGAGGATAGTGAGAGTGAAGGACTAGAAAAAAAAAAAAGAAAAGAAAAAAAAAGACAGGGCAGTGGGAGTGATTCATATGTTATTAGACACATTTACTAGGATAATTCTGGAAAATACCGTATCTGCTTATTGTGTTACTAGTGTTTTAGTGAGATTATATGGTCATACCTAAAAGTCGGAGGGGTGTGGCCACAGGTGTGGTGACCGCCAGTGTCTCTGAGGGAAGCCACGTTTCTCGACAAGGCAAGGCAGGCGGGCCAAAAACAAAAAAAATTTCCCTCCACGGAGTAAGCATCCGACGGTCGGTGGCGGCCGGTGGGAGGAGGCAAGAGAGCCCACAGCTACAGGAGGAACGACGCAAACTCTCCGCTCATGTCTACGGTAAGAGCCGAATGCAAACAAGTAAACACCGGCCGTGTTTGTGTTGCTAAAGCCGGCCGCAATTCACCGCTTCCCACCTACATATTTCTTCTTTGATGTCTCCATTATTAATTGAACAAATTGCAAAAGATTCAGCAACACAGATGTCCAGAATACTGTGTAATTATGCGATTAAAGCAGACCACTTATAGCTGTGATCGGTGCTGGATCAAAATGTCCGCTACAATCCGTGACGTCACGCGCTCGCATCATCATACCGCGATGTTTTCAACAGGATACTTCGCTCGAAATTTAAAATTGTAATTTAGTAAATTAAAGCGGCCGTATTGGCATGTGTTGCAATGTTAATATTTCATCATTGATATATAAACTATCAGACTGCGTGGTCGCTAGTAGTGGCTTTCAGTAGGTCTTTAACATTTGACAACCAAACAATTACACAAGGAGACTCGGTAAAGAATCTGGGTACTATCTTCAATTTTTTTTTTTTTTTACTATCTTCAACCCAACTCTCTCGTTTGAGGCACACATTAAAAGCGTTACTAAAACGGCCTTCTTTCATCTCCGTAATATCGCTAAAATTCGCTCCCTTCTGTCCACTAAAGACGCTGAGATCATTATCCATGCGTTTGTTACGTCTCGTCTCGATTACTGTAACGTATTATTTTGGGGTCTCCCCATGTCTAGCATTAAAAGATTACAGTTGGTACAAAATGCGGCTGCTAGACTTTTGACAAGAACAAGAAAGTTTGATCATATTACGCCTGTACTGTATATACCTTTATATACATATATACATACATATATACCTGTACTGTATATACCTTTATATACATATATACATACATATATACCTATACTGTATATACCTTTATATACATATATACATACATATATACCTATACTGTATATACCTTTATATATAACTCGTCAGACCACAGAACACTTTTCCAATTTGCATCAGTCCATCTTAGATGGACCTGAGGGATCAAAGGGCCCAGAGAAGCCGGTGGTGTTTCTGGATGTTGTTGATAAATGGGTTTTGCTTTGCATAGTAGAGTTTTAACTTGCACTTACAGATGTAGCGACCAACTGTAGTTACTGACAGTGGTTTTATGAAGTGTTCCTGAGCCCATGTGGCGATATCCTTTAGAGACTGATGTCGGTTCTTAATGCAGTACCACCTGAGGGATCAAAGGGCCGTAGTATCATCGCTTACGTGCAGTGATTTCTCCAGATTCTCTGAACCTTTTGATGATTCAACGGACCTTAGATGGTAAAATCCCTAAATTCCTTGCAATAGCTCGTTGAGAAATGTTGTTTTAAAACTGTTCCACATTTTGCTTACAAAGTGGTGACCCTCACCCCATCCTTGTTTGTGAATTACTTAGCATTTCATGGAAGCTGTTTTTATATCCAATCATGGCACCCACCTGTTCCCAATTAGCCTGCACACCTGTGGGATGTTCCAAATAAGTGTTTGATGAGCATTCCTCAACTTTGTCAGTATCTATTGCCACCTTTCCCAACTTCTTTGTCACGTGTTGCTGGCATCAAATTCTAAAGTTAATGATTATTTGCAACAACAAAAAAGATGTTTATGAGTTTGAACATGAAATATGTTGTCTTTGTAGCATATTCAACTGAATATGGCTTGAAAAGGATTTGCAAATCATTGTATTCTGTTTATATTTACATCTAACACCATTTCCCAACTCATATGGAAACAGGGTTTGTAGTTCTGCAAAAGCTCCAGGGAGCCACTAGTGCGGTGCTAAAGAGAAGGTTGTTGGTCCCCAGGTTTAACATAACTTTTTGCTTGCAAATTTGATTAAGTATGAATAATTGAGGGCTTAACTTTAGGTAGCTTAACTTTGCTTAACTTTAGGTAGCTGAGGTCAATTGTGGACTTAACTTTAGGTAGCTGAGGTCAATTGTGGATTTAACTTTAGGAAGCTGAGGTCAAAAATCAGTACGTATTCAAAAGTTCTATCAAGCCCCCGTGTGTATGAGCTTGGGAGGCTGCTACAAAGCCTCCATCAACACACCCCTTTAAAGAATGTTGATGTTCTAGTACATCCCAAAGAGGATGCTCTGTGGAGGCCAGTGGAAGATTTTAGCAATGATTTGCTCACCCAGCCTGCAGGGACCAATGAGCCCAACCAATTTTGAACAGATCAGTGCCATATTTGTGCAAGTATGAGTCCATGCGGCGGCTCATACATGGAAATAAGAGCCAAGTGGATACCAAGCTGACAGGAGTCTAACAAGAAGGGAGCGGATGCAGACTAAGAAGACCATTTGAGGGGATATTTGGGCTGGAAGCAGCTGAGCAAGGAAAGTCTGGAAACTCTACTTCTGTTAGAAACTGTTTTGCTGTTACGTAAGTCCCACTTGTTATTTTTTTGGTTCTGTTTTGTAAAATTGCACCACTGAAAAGAAACTTAAAGAAAACGAAAAAGATTTTGTAATTTGCCATCCTGGAAACTGCAAGACGGAGGAGACGAAGCAATCAAGGACAAGAACTAACTGGGAAAGCTGTGAGGCAGCAAACTATATAATCTTCTAGCCTGTCAATGTTTTTTTTCCTCAGCATAGAGCTTCCTCACTGCAGGTAGACCAACTCTTACATTGATCGGGGTGTCGTGTAACCCAGTGTTTTTCAACCTTTTTTGAGCCAAGGCGCATTTTCTTCATTGAAAAAATCCGCAGACACCTCCAGCAGAAATTATTTAGAAATGAAACTGAGCAGACAATAAAAAGTTGTTGCAATTGTTGGATATGAATTCAAAGCATAAGCAAGCAAGCATCAATATAGCTCTTGTCTCAAAGTAGGTGTCAAGTGAAGTGAAGTGAAGTGAATTATATTTATATAGCGCTTTTCTCTAGTGACTCAAAGCGCTTTACATAGTGAAAGCCAATATCTAAGTTCCATTTAAAGCAGTGTGGGTGGCACTGGGAGCAGGTGGGTAAAGTGTCTTGCCCAAGGACACAACGGCAGTGACTAGGATGGCGGAAGCGAGAATTGAACCTGCAACCCTCAAGTTGCTGGCACGGCCACTCTACCAACCGAGCTATGCCGCCCACCTGTCACCACCTGTCGCATCACGACGTGACTTATTTTGAATTGTATTTATTGACACTTTTCCCAACTTCTTTGTCACGTGTTGCTGGCATCAAATTCTAAAGTTAATGATTATTTGCAAAAAAACAAATGTTTATGAGTTTGAACATCAAATATGTTGTCTTTGTAGCATATTCAACTGAATATGGCTTGAAAAGGATTTGCAAATCATTGTATTCTGTTTATATTTACATCTAACACAATTTCCCAACTCATATGCAAACAGGGTTTGTAGAAGAGTGTACAGAAAGGTTTAATTTATTGGTGTCAGTGTAATGCAGTACAGTTCTACAAATACAATAATAAAGATATATTGTATTACTACCTCTTTTACAAAGCATCATTGTCATATGAGACAGGTGCGTCTGTACTGACTCATCAGAAGTTTTCACAGGTGACCTTTTGAGGGTGATAGAATAAAAAGTTTCATAAGACGGTTCGGTGAGTGACAGATTTGAATTAGCGGTAGAATGGAGCTGGACTCCTGCTGGTGTTTGGCATTAAGCAGTTGTAATGTGACTAATGTTCCCTCTGCTGCCGATGTGTGCCAGCATGATGTGAACAGGCAGGAAGGCAGCACCAGCATGATGTGAACAGGCAGGAAGGCAGCACCAGCATGATGTGAACAGGCAGGAAGGCAGCACCAGCATGACGTGAACAGGCAGGAAGGCAGCACCAGCATGATGTGAACAGGCAGGAAGGCAGCACCAGCATGATGTGAACAGGCAGGAAGGCAGCACCAGCATGATGTGAACAGGCAGGAAGGCAGCACCAGCATGATGTGAACAGGCAGGAAGGCAGCACCAGCATGACGTGAACAGGCAGGAAGGCAGCACCAGCATGATGTGAACAGGCAGGAAGGCAGCACCAGCATGATGTGAACAGGCAGGAAGGCAGCACCAGCATGATGTGAACAGGCAGGAAGGCAGCACCAGCATGATGTGAACAGGCAGGAAGGCAGCACCAGCATGACGTGAACAGGCAGGAAGGCAGCACCAGCATGATGTGAACAGGCAGGAAGGCAGCACCAGCATGATGTGAACAGGCAGGAAGGCAGCACCAGCATGATGTGAACAGGCAGGAAGGCAGCACCAGCATGACGTGAACAGGCAGGAAGGCAGCACCAGCATGATGTGAACAGGCAGGAAGGCAGCACCAGCATGATGTGAACAGGCAGGAAGGCAGCACCAGCATGATGTGAACAGGCAGGAAGGCAGCACCAGCATGATGTGAACAGGCAGGAAGGCAGCACCAGCATGACGTGAACAGGCAGGAAGGCAGCACCAGCATGATGTGAACAGGCAGGAAGGCAGCACCAGCATGATGTGAACAGGCAGGAAGGCAGCACCAGCATGATGTGAACAGGCAGGAAGGCAGCACCAGCATGATGTGAACAGGCAGGAAGGCAGCACCAGCATGACGTGAACAGGCAGGAAGGCAGCACCAGCATGATGTGAACAGGCAGGAAGGCAGCACCAGCATGATGTGAACAGGCAGGAAGGCAGCACCAGCATGATGTGAACAGGCAGGAAGGCAGCACCAGCGCTCCTCTAGCGAAACAAATGACAGCAGCCATATTTAACAGGACGGAGGCGGAGCACAGAGTGCGGTAGAGATAGACACACCCTGCAGGTGTATGAGGACTATTATTTGAAGTGGATCTTTGTTTAAGATTGAAAATAAAGTGTCATTTTAGTGTGTGTTGAAAAGGAGACGACAGAGCAAGTGGAAGGTATTCAAATCTACAAATCCGATTCCCTCAGAGAGAGAAAGTGAGAGGAAAGTATTCACTACGCTTCACTTTTTCCACATTTTTTTTATGTTACAGCCTGTTTCCAAAATGGAATACATTCAGTTTAGTTCTCAAAGTTGTACAGACTATACGCCGTAATTACAATGTGAAATGTGGTTTTATTTTTATTTTTTACATTTGCTGATTTATTAAAAAATCAAAATTCAAAAGTCACAAGTATTTAGACCAAGGGTCAGCAACCTTTTTGCCACCAAGAGCTACTTCTTGGGTACTGATTCATGCCAAGGGCTACCACTTCAATAAATAGCCAGAAATAGCCAATTTGCTCAATTTACCTTTAATAAATAAATAAATATATATATATATATATATATATATATATATATATATATATATATATATAAATGGGTATTTCTGTCTGTCATTCCGTTGTACATTTTTTTCCTTTTATGGAAGGTTTTTTGTAGAGAATGAATGATGAAAAAAAACACTTAATCCGAAGGTTTAAAGGAGGAGAAAACACGAAAAAAATGAAAATTAAGAATAGAATAGAATAGAGTTTTATTGTCATTATTGCAATGAACAGGTTCAAAGAACAACGAAATTGGAGCAGCTCCTCCTAAGGTGCTTATACAATATGGTAGTATAAATTTAAAAAAATAAATAAAATAAATAAATAAATAAAAAATAAATTAAAAAAAAAAGATAGAGATGACATATGTATATATGTATATGTATATGTATCCACACAGATGCATATCTGCATGCATATGAATACATATACACACATAAAATTTTGAAACATAGTTTATCTTCAATTTCATTTCATTTCATTTTGATTTATCTCATTCATTGATGTGCACTTAGAACAATACATAATTATATCACAATTATACAATTTGAATTCACACAATTCCTGAAAAGGAGCAGGATGAAGAAAATCTTCTAAATTCCTGCCCCCTTTGACATAGAACATTATCTTACTTCATCAGTATCATTTAAGCCGACACATATATCCAAATGTCATGAAACAATCAAAAACAAAAAACACAAGAAAAACACAACACATTTGAACTCTTTAGAATTAAAAATCCATACGAAAAAAATGAAGAGAAAAACTAGCTAATTCAAATCTTTTTGAAAAAATTAAAAAAATAATTTATGGAACATCATTAGTAATTTGTCCTGATTAAGATTAATTTTAGAAGTTTTATGACATGTTTTAAATAGGTTAAAATCCAATCTGCACTTTCTTGGAATATATAACAAATTGGACCAAGCTATATTTCTAACAAAGACAAATCATTACTTCTTCTAGATTTTCCAGAACAAAAATGTTAAAAGAAATTCAAAAGACTTTGAAATAAGATTTAAATTTGATTCGACAGATTTTCTAAATTTGCCAGAATATTTTTTTTAAATTTTAATCATAAAAAGTTGGAAAAAATATTTCACAAATATTCTTCGTCAAAAAAACAGAAGCTAAAATGAAGAATTAAATTAAAATGTATTTAATATTCTTTACAATAAAAAAATATATACTTGAACATTGATTTAAATTGTCAGGAAAGAAGAGGAAGGAATTTAAAATATAAAAAGGTATATGTGTTTAAAAATCCTAAAATAATTTTTAAGGTTGTATTTTTTCTCTAAAATTGTCTTTCTGAAAGTTATAAGAAGCAAAGTAAAAAAAAAAACAAAGAATTTATCTAAACAAGTGAAGACCAAGTCTTTGAAATATTTTCTTGGATTTTCAAATTCTATTTGAGTTTTGTCTCTCTTAGAATTAAAAATGTGGAGCAAAGCGAGACCAGTTTGCTAGTAAATAAATACAATTTTAAAAATGGAGGCAGCTCACTGGTAAGTGCTGCTATTTGAGCTATTTTTAGAACAGGCCAGCGGGCGACTCATCTGGTCCTTACGGGCGACCTGGTGCCCACGTTGGTGACCCCTGGTCTACTGGATCCGGATTGGAAATGAGTCATGTGACAATTGGTTGCTGAAAATCCTTCACCATCATGAAGTGTCCTTTTGGTTCTCTAGTGGGTTGTCTCTTTATTCAGACACCATCTTAACAACATTCCCACCATCATCTTCCTTTAGATCACTTTGGGCAGAATGTCGCAGATGAGAAGGACCATGCAGATGTCTTCTTCATCTTCCTCCTCCTCCTCCTCCTTCAGTTCCTCCATCAGCTCTGGCCGGCTGCAAAAGGTCCCTCAGGGCTTGTCCAAGACCTTAGATGGTAAGAATCTCACATATGAGATTTTAAAAAAAAGTGTGATGTGAATTAAATCAATTTAAAGAAGAGCCAAATATTTTTTTGTTTTCATAAAGTCATCCAGGAGCATTTTTTAAATGAAAAAAAAAAATACAAAATAAAGCCCAAAGATTTCCCCTCTGCAGAACCCCTGTTCAAGACCTCTGTAGACCTTGAATATAGTTGTACATGCATGTGTGAAAAGCAAGGTACCACTCTATTGGTCAATATGCGACTAATTAGTGCTGATGACGTGGTTCATGCATCAGACATCACTGGGATACAGCGGAAAACATCTGCTGTGGTCGAGACCTTCAGTCAAGTACAGAAGTCTCCCAGCCTCCCAGAGGGGGAGACTGTCCCAGATTTTGAGGAAAAACTACGTCCTATCACTGCACAAGAGGGTAAGTTTCTTCAATGAATATGAAGTCATTTTTGCTCATTGCATCCTCTACTATCTATCCATACTGTAAATGTTTTACAAATTAGTCATGTGAAATCAAATTAAAGACAGTTTGACTGACTTGTCTTCGGTTTTAAGTCTTTAGAGCAGCACGGTGAAACTGGGGTTAGTGTGTCTGCCTCACAATACGAAGGTCCTCAGTAGTCCTGGGTTCAATCCCGGGCTCGGGATCTTTCTGTGTGGAGTTTGCATGTTCATCCCGTGACTGCATGGGTTCCCACCTGCAAAGACATGCACCTGGGGATAGGCCCCTCCCACCTGCAAAGACATGCACCTGGGGATAGGCCCCTCCCACCTGCAAAGACATGCACCTGGGGATAGGCCCCTCCCACCTGCAAAGACATGCACCTGGGGATAGGCCCCTCCCACCTGCAAAGACATGCACCTGGGGATAGGTTGATTGGCAACACTAAATGGGCCCTAGTGTGTGAATGTTGTCTGTCTATCTGCGATGAGGTGGTGACTTGTCCAGGGTGTACATCGCCTTCCACCAGGGTGTGCAGCTGAGATAGGCTCCGGCATATCCCCGCGTCCCCGAAAGGGACAAGCGGTAGAAAATGGATGGATGGATGGATGCCGAAGGCCAATAAAAAAAACAAGCTGTTGTCCAAAAAAACTTTGGACAACCCTGCACTTGTCCACCATGTGAACCTTATTCTTAATTTGTTGTGTTTTCCTCAATATAAACCTGCTCAGTGGCCTTGTGGTTAGAGTGTCCACCCTGATATACGTAGGTCGTGAGTTCAAACCCCGGCCGAGTCATACCAAATACTATAAAAATGGGCCCCACTACCTCCTTAATATTTGCACCTGGCTCGCTGACAACAAGCTATCCATACACTTAGGTAAAACAGAATCCATCCTATTTGGGTCCCATATCAAACTTAAGAAGGTCAGTGACTTGACTACAAAAGTGGGTGACATTGTTATCACCAGGAAAGATGAGATCACCTACCTAGGTTCCATTCTAGAGGCTAATCTTTCCTGTGATAAAATGGCAACCAAGGTCATCAAAAAGGTCAAACAAGGAACGAGATTCCTCTACAGAATCTCCTCTCTGGTCAACAAAAGCACCTTGAGGATTCTAGCAGGAACTCTCTTTCAACCCTTCTTCGATTACGCTTGCACCTCCTGGTACCCCAGCACCTCCAAAACCCTCAAATCTAGACTCCAAACATCCCAGAATAAGCTAATCCGGTTACTTTTAGACCTCCACCCCAGATCACACCTCACTCCAACCCACTTCTCCAAAGTGGGCTGGCTCAGGGTGGAGGACAGAGTGAAACAACTTGCACTGAGCCTGGTCTATAAAATCCACTACACCTCCTTGATCCCGAAGTACATGTCAAACTACTTCCTTAACGTAAATGACCACCATAACCACAACACCAGGGGGAGCTCCACAAAGCACGTTAAACCCAGATTCCGATCTAACAAAGGTCTTAACTCATTCTCTTTCTATGCCACATCAATGTGGAATGCACTCCCAACAGGTGTAAAAGTAAGTGCATCTCTATATTCCTTCAAAACTGCTCTAAAACAACACCTCCAGTCAACTTCAACACTTTACTAATACCCTCCTCCATTCACATCCCATGTTCCTGGTTTATAAATAACCTAATGTAAATAATCTAATGTACTTCTAATGTATATACTTGTTCTTATGCTATGTGAACTCACCATGTTCTCTGCTGGCTGTACATATCCTACTAAATAAGACCTACACTGTTTCAATGTTGATGCAATTGTTGATGACTGAAGTACTGATATCAACCAAAGCTCCTCATCCCACCCCCCAGATTGTAAATAATGTCAATAATTCCATGTACATACTATGATGATTAACCTGTGTGATGACTGTATTATGTTGATAGTATATATTTGTACCATGAATTGATGAAGGTGGACCCCGACTTAAAGAAGTTGACAAACTTATTGGGGTGTTACCATTTAGTGGTCAATTGTACGGAATATGTACTGTACTGTGCAATCTACTAATAAAAGTTTCAATCAATCAATCAATCAATCAATCAATCAAAACCTGCTTTGCACTCAGCATCAAGGGTTGGAATTGGGGGTTAAATCACCAAAAATGATTGCCACTGCTCCCCTCACTTCCCAGGCTTGAATGCAGAAGATAATCTCACCACACCGAGTCTATGTGGGAATTGTGAATTTTTGTCAATTATATTTATATAGCGCTTTTCTCTAGTGACTCAAAGCGCTTTTACACAGTGAAAGCCAATATCTAAGTTCCATTTAAAGCAGTGTGGGTGGCACTGGGAGCAGGTGGGTCAAGTGTCTTGCCCAAGGACACAACGGCAGTGACTGGGATGGCGGAAGCGGGAATCGAACCTGCAACCCTCAAGTTGCTGGCACGGCCGCTCTACCAACCGAGCCATACCTAGCAATATTTGACAATCATTGGTACTTTACCTTTAAATACAATAACAATATTTTTCTTGCGTAAAATTGCTAGTTTTTTTTAATTTTTAGCAAAAAACAAAAAACAAAACAATTGCTCATAATGGAATTTTCTGGAAATGTGGTTTTAGCAGTGTGCTGTAGATGAAATCCAAGGATCCGTCGCGCTCTAACACATGGTCTGTCATCTGAAGGTGCCAGTGCTGCTTTCAAAGCCAAGGTGTCAGGGAGGCCAGAACCCCAAGTTGGATGGCAGCGAGCCAGTGGGGCGCCGCTGTCGGAGGCCACTAAGTTGTTCTACGACGACATCAACAATCAACATATACTCAAGGTTTTTCCTCCACACATCTACGCAACATTTTTACAAAAAAGACTAGAAATGTACGACGGTAGAACTATGTACTTTAGTATTCATTTATTGTTGGGTAAAAAGCAGCATTGTTGTTGCATGCAACATGATAAGCTGAATCAGCGGCGTCCAACTGCTTTTCATTACGGGCCACAACAGTCACGGCTTTAATCAGAGGGTTACATGTAACACTCACTGCATGAGAATATACGAAGCCCCAAACCAATGAAGTTCGCAAGTTGTGTAAATGGTTACGTCAAAACAGAATACAAATGCAAATCCTTTTCAACCTACATTCAAATGAATAGACTGTAAAGAAAATATACTCAACCTTGTTATTTTTTGCAAATATTATTGCTAATTTGGAATTTGATGCCTGAAACATTTTTCAAAAAAGCTGGCACAAGTGGCAAAAAAGACTGAGAGGGTTGAGGAATGCTCATCAAACACTTATTTGGAACATCCCACAGGTAAACAGGCTAATTAGGAACAGGTGGGTGCCATGATTGGGTAACATAGACTTCTAGTAGTCTACGTTACTTCTTCGTAATGTAGACTCAATATCCCTCTTTAAATCAAGACTCAAAACACACCTATTCCTGACTGCTTATTCCTTGTAATCATCTTATCTTATCCATCTTTGTGGTTGTCGTTTTTATCCGATTAGATTTTAATGTTTTCATTTTGTACGGTGTCCTTGAGTGCCCAAAAAGGCGTCTTATAAGTAAAATGTATTATTATTATTATTATTATTATTATTATTATTATTATTATTATTATATTACTACAAAAGCAGCTTCCATGAAATGCTCAGACATTCACAAACTTTGTGAACAATTGCGTGAGGAAATTGTCGAACAGTTTAAGAACGACATTTCTCAACGAGCTATTGCAAGGAATATAAGGATTTCACCATCTGCGGCTTGTAATATCATCAAGAGGTTCAGAAAATCTGGAGAAATCGTTGCACGTAAGTGATGATATTACAGATCTCTGGTGGTACTGCGTCAAAAAGTGACATCAGTGTGTAAAAAATATCACCACATGGGCTCAGGAACACTTCTGAAAACCACTGTCAGTAACTAGAGTTGGTTGCTACATCTGTAAGTGCTAGTTAAAACTACTAGGCAAAGCGAAAATCATTTATCAACAACACCCAGAAACGCTGCCGGCTTCGCTGGGCCCAAGCTTATCTAAGATGGACTGATGCAAAGTGTTCTGTGGTCTGACGAGTTCACATTTCAAATTGTTTTTGGAAAGTGTGGACGCCGTGTCCGTTGGAACAAAGAGGAAAAGAACCATCCGGATAGTTCTTCGTGCAAAGTTGAAAAGCCAGCATCTGTGATGGTATGGAGGTGTAATAGTGCCCAAGGTATGGGTAACTTACATTTCTGTGAAGGCACCATTAATGCTGAAAGGTACATACAGGATTTGGAGCAACATATGTTGCCATCCAAGCAACATCATCATGGACGCCCCTGCTTATTTCAGCAAGACAATGCCAAGCCATGTGTTACAACAGTACTGCTTCATAGTAAAAAAGTGTGGGTACTAGACTAGCCCACCTGCAGTCCAGACCTGTCTTCTATTGAAAATGTGTGGCACAATATGAAGCGCAAAATTGAACAACTTAACCTGAACATCAAGCAAGAATGGGAAAGAATTCCACCTGAAAAACTTCAAGAATTGTCTCCTCAGTTCGAAAATATTTACTGAGTGTTGTTAAAAGTAAAAGCCATGTAACACAGTGGTAAAAATGCCCCTGTGCCAACATTTTCGCAAAGTGTTGCTGCCATTAAATTCTAAATGAATGATTATTTGCAAAAACAAAAGAAAGTTTCTCAGTTGGTACATTAAGTATGTTGTCTTTGTAGCATATTCAACTGAATATAGGTTGAAAAGGACTTGCAAATCATTGTATTCTGTTTTGATTTCTTTTTTACACAACATGCCAACTTTACTGCTTTTGGGTTTTTGTATTTACACGTTAAAAATGTATATTGTCTGGGGAATTGAGGTAAATATCGGGCTTAACTAATACATATGATTAGTAATACAGTAGTGTTGATAGAAGATAATTTAATACACACGGATTAAGTCAGGCGACAATACAAATATAGTGGGGCAAAAAAGTATTTAGTCAGCCAGCAATTGTGCAAGTTCTCCCACTTCAAATGATGACAGAGGTCTGTCATTTTCATCATAGGTACACTTCAACTGGGAGGGACAGAATCTGGAAAAAAAATCCAGGAATTCACATTGTAGGAATTTTGAATAATTTATTTGTAAATGATGGTGGAAAATAAGTATTTGGTCAACCATTCAAAGCTCTCACTGATGGAAGGAGGTTTTGGCTCCAAATCTCACGATACATGGCCCCATTCATTCTTTCCTTAACACGGATCAATCGTCCTGTCCCCTTAGCAGAAAAACAGCCCCAAAGCATGATGTTTCCACCCCCATGCTTCACAGTAGGTATGGTGTTCTTGGGATGCAACTCAGTATTCTTCTTCCTCCAAACACCACCAGTTGAGTTGATACCAAAATGGATACATGGATGATACAGCAGAGGATTGGGAGAATGTCATGTGGTCAGATGAAACCAAAATAGAACTTTTTGGTATAAACTCAACTCGTCGTGTTTGGAGGAAGAAGAATACTGAGTTGCATCCCAAGAACACCATACCTACTGTGAAGCATGGGGATGGAAACATCATGCTTTGGGGCTGTTTTTCTGCTAAGGGGACAGGACGATTGATCCGTGTTAAGGAAAGAATGAATGGGGCCATGTATCCTGAGATTTGGAGCCAAAACCTCCTTCCATCAGTGAGAGCTTTGAATGGTTGACCAAATACTTATTTTCCACCATAATTTAAAAATAAATTCTTTAAAATTCCTACAATGTGGATTTTTTTTCCCATTCTGTCTCTCCCAGTTGAAGTGTACCTATGATGAAAATGACAGACCTCTGTCATCATTTGAAGTGGGAGAACTTGCACAATCGCTGGCTGACTAAATACTTTTTGGCCCCACTGTATCAGAACAGCCTTGAATTGCACTTTTAAAAAGTGTCGGTACCAAAAGTGACTTAGAGGCAGAAGTCAGCACTTGTGTGCAGCCTCTCATTAAAATAGGAACTTTACCAACTTGGTGCTGTCAACTGAGACAGCACAGCATGCATCACGAACCAGAAGTACTGTATATAGAAAGTAAACACTCTCTGATCCTTTTATCTATAACCACTCCAAAGTGGATTTAGCTCTCTTTCTGTGTACCATCCCGGGGATCTTAAGTGAAGCTCAAATAGCGACTTTAAAGCAATTACCTTGTGGGTGCTGACATATGCTAACTGCCTCTCTGGGGTGGCCAAGTTAAGCATCACACTGCCCTCTGCTGTTTTAAAAGTGTACTGCTGAGCAGTGCAAAGTCATTGTTGGTCACTGTGCTTCGTTTCAGATAAAAATCCTGACCCTGGAGGACGCCGACGTCTACAAATGCATTGCCTCCAATGATCACGGCGAAGCCATCTACAGTATATCTCTCATTGTGACAGAAAGTCAGTGTATACTTTCTGAGCGTTCACAGTGCGACCCGCTACTCGATTCACTTCTTTTGTTGGGTTTTGTTGCCAGATCCAGCATTGGACTTTAAAAAACAACTGAAGAAATGGTAAGTTTTTACCTAGCAGCCTCAACACTCTCAGAGGTGTCAACATTCCCTCTTATCTCAGCCCACATAATGTTTTGCATGCGATCCAGAAATATCTGCAGGATCAGAAGGAGTGCTTGTGATGTTGTCACACAGCAGGGGGGCCATGTTTCTGAGATGTCAACATCCTCATGCTCTCAAACCCGCACGAAGCTTGCACGCTCCGTTCTACGCGTATATTGTTGAGTACTTCTGCATGGCTATTTGCTCGGGCCCTATTGACATTTTTTGGGATGCCTTACTGAGTCCCTTAAAGGCCTACTGAAAGCCACTACTAGCCACCACGCAGTCTGATAGTTTATATATCAATGATGAAATATTAACATTGCAACACATGCCAATACGGCCGCTTTAGTTTACTAAATTGCAATTTTAAATTTCCCGCAAGGTATCCTGTTGAAAACGTCGCGGAATGATGACGCGTTTGTGACGTTATTGGTTGGAGGGGACATGTTAGCACAGCACCACTTGTGGCTAAAAGTCGTCTCTTTTCATTGCGCAATTACACAGTATTCTGGACATCTGTGTTGCTGAATCTTTTGCAATTTCTTCAATTAATAATGGAGAAGTCAAAGTAGAAAGATGGAGTTGGGAAACTCTAGCCTTTAGCCACACAAACACATGGTGTTTCCTTGTTTAAAATTCCCGGAGGTGAAGCTTTACTATGGATCAGAGCGGTCAAGCGAACATGGATCCCGACTACATCTCAACCAGCAGTTTTCGGTGAGAAAATTGTGGAAATAAGTCGCCTTTTACCGGAGATCAGCAGAGTCAACTCACTAAAACACTAGCAACACAATAAGCAGATAAGGGATTTCCAAGAATTATCCTAGTAAATGTGTCTAAAAACATCTGAATCGCTCTCACTGCAATAGCCTTCACTCTAAATTTCCTCATCCACGAATCTTTCATCCTCTCTCAAATTAATGGGGAAATTGTCGCTTTCTCGGTCCGAATAGCTCTTACTGCTGGAGGCTCACATTATAAACAATGTGAGGACGTGAGGAGCCCTCACATCCTCCCATTATAAACAATGTGAGGATGTGAGGAGCCCTCCCACCGGTGACATCACACGCACATTGTCTGCTACTTCCAGTAAAGGCAAGGCTTTTTTATTAGCGACCAAAAGTTGCAAACTTTATCGTGGATGTTCTCTACTAAATCCTTTCAGCAAAAATATGGCAATATTTGGAAATGATGAAGTATGACACATAGAATGGAGCTGCTATCCCCGTTTAAATAAGAACATCTCATTTCAGTAGGCCTATAACATGCACGAAACGTCCCCATATTTTTCAGCTGCGTCGGGCGTGGCGAACAATTTTATAATTTTCGACTCCTGAAATTGACCTTTTCTAAAAATGTCTCTCTAGTGCAGACCTGTGCACATTAAGGCCCGGGACAAGCGGCCCGTTGAGCTTTTCAATCCGACCCGCCGAATATTCCCAAATAATTTTTTTAGTTCTTAAAGGCCTACTGAAAGCCACTACTAGCGACCACGCAGTCTGATAGTTTATATATCAATGATGAAATATTAACATTGCAACACATGCCAATACGGCAGCTTTAGTTTACTAAATTACAATTTTAAATTTCCCGCGGAGTTTCTTGTTGAAAACGTCACGGAATGATGACGCGGGCGCCCAACGTCACGGACTGTAGAGGACATATATTAGCGCAGCACCATTTACGGCTTAAAGTCGTCTCTTTTCATCGCGCAATTACACAGTATTCTGGACATCTGTGTTGCTGAATCTTTTGCAATTTGTTCAATTAATATTGGAGAAGTCACAGTAGAAAGATGGAGGTGGGAAACTTAAGCCAGGAATTATGGTGGAATACATTGTTATTGCCTTTTTCACATGGAATTATATTATGGAATTAATTAAGCAAATAAATAAATCAATGTACTAATACAAACCACTCTTCAAACTTAAAGTGTTTACAAAGTACAAAGAAGAAGAACCATGATAAATATTCTGAATTTATTTCATCCATCCATTCATTTTCTAGATACTCTTACTTATCCCACCATATGAAATACAACTTACTGTTTATTTATTTATTGTATCCAATCCAATCCACTTTATTTATATAGCACATTTAAACAACAATAACGTTTCCAAAGTGCTGCACAGCCATGTTAAAAACAATATTATGCTCCACCAATGACTGAATAAAACAAAAAATGAATAAAAATAAAACCAATAAAAACAATATAAAAACAAATATGATTAAAAACTATTTTAAAGGGTAAAATCAATTAAAACAGTAAAATAAAAATCAAAGTGTATAAAAAACACAGAGGACAGAGGACCACACAACTCACGTAGTGTTAAAAGCCAAAGAATAAAAGTGGGTCTTAAGACGAGACTTAAAAGAGTCCACTGTGGAAGCAGTTTGAACATGGAGTTATTAGTGTTATTACTTATGGAGTATATTATGAATAAATTGAGAACAGGAAGTGAACAAAAGTTTTAGCAACTGCTATGTAAAGGAAAAGCGGTAGAATTAAATAAGCTCTACTTTTTCCTACTCCTTATCGAACATGTTGAATAGCAAAACTGGAAATTGTGATGTATCGTGTTGCATGTGTGATGTATCGTGTTGCATGCATGCATGTTCCAAATAAAAACAAACTTAACTCAACTCAAATTGTGACGTATTGTGTTGCATGCACGCATGTTCCAAATAAAAACAAACTTAACTCAACTCAAATTGTGATGTATCGTGTTGCATGTGTGATGTATCATGTTGTATGTGTGATGTATCATGTTGTATGTGTGATGTATCATGTTGTATGTGTGATGTATCATGTTGTATGTGTGATGTATCATCTTGTATGTGTGATGTATCATGTTGTATGTGTGATGTATCATGTTGTATGTGTGATGTATCATGTTGTATGTGTGATGTATCATGTTGTATGTGTGATGTATCATGTTGTATGTGTGATGTATCATGTTGCATGCATGCATGTTCCAAATAAAAACAAACTTAACTCAACTCAAATTGTGATGTATCGTGTTGCATGTGTGATGTATCATGTTGTATGTGTGATGTATCATGTTGTATGTGTGATGTATCATGTTGTATGTGTGATGTATCATGTTGTATGTGTGATGTATCATGTTGTATGTGTGATGTATCATGTTGTATGTGTGATGTATCATGTTGTATGTGTGATGTATCATGTTGTATGTGTGATGTATCATGTTGTATGTGTGATGTATCATGTTGTATGTGTGATGTATCATGTTGTATGTGTGATGTATCATGTTGTATGCATGCATGTGTGATGTATCATGTTGTATGTGTGATGTATCATGTTGTATGTGTGATGTATCATGTTGTATGTGTGATGTATCATGTTGTATGTGTGATGTATCATGTTGTATGTGTGATGTATCATGTTGTATGTGTGATGTATCATGTTGTATGTGTGATGTATCATGTTGTATGTGTGATGTATCATGTTGTATGTGTGATGTATCATGTTGTATGTGTGATGTATCATGTTGCATGCATGCATGTTCCAAATAAAAACAAACTTAACTCAACTCAAATTGTGATGTATCGTGTTGCATGTGTGATGTATCATGTTGTATGTGTGATGTATCATGTTGTATGTGTGATGTATCGTGTTGCATGTGTGATGTATCATGTTGTATGTGTGATGTATCATGTTGTATGTGTGATGTATCGTGTTGCATGTGTGATGTATCATGTTGCATGTGTGATGTATCATGTTGTATGTGTGATGTATCGTGTTGCATGTGTGATGTATCATGTTGTATGTGTGATGTATCATGTTGTATGTGTGATGTATCGTGTTGCATGCATGCATGTTCCAAATAAAAACAAACTTAACTCAACTCAAATTGTGACGTATCGTGTTGCATGTGTGATGTATCATGTTGTATGTGTGATGTATCATGTTGTATGTGTGATGTATCATGTTGTATGTGTGATGTATCATGTTGTATGTGTGATGTATCATCTTGTATGTGTGATGTATCATGTTGTATGTGTGATGTATCATGTTGTATGTGTGATGTATCATGTTGTATGTGTGATGTATCATGTTGTATGTGTGATGTATCATGTTGTATGTGTGATGTATCATGTTGCATGCATGCATGTTCCAAATAAAAACAAACTTAACTCAACTCAAATTGTGATGTATCGTGTTGCATGTGTGATGTATCATGTTGTATGTGTGATGTATCATGTTGTATGTGTGATGTATCATGTTGTATGTGTGATGTATCATGTTGTATGTGTGATGTATCATGTTGTATGTGTGATGTATCATGTTGTATGTGTGATGTATCATGTTGCATGCATGCATATTCCAAATAAAAACAAACTTAACTCAACTCAAATTGTGATGTATCGTGTTGCATGTGTGATGTATCATGTTGTATGTGTGATGTATCATGTTGTATGTGTGATGTATCGTGTTGCATGTGTGATGTATCATGTTGTATGTGTGATGTATCATGTTGTATGTGTGATGTATCGTGTTGCATGTGTGATGTATCATGTTGCATGTGTGATGTATCATGTTGTATGTGTGATGTATCGTGTTGCATGTGTGATGTATCATGTTGTATGTGTGATGTATCATGTTGTATGTGTGATGTATCGTGTTGCATGCATGCATGTTCCAAATAAAAACAAACTTAACTCAACTCAACTTGTGACGTATCGTGTTGCATGCATGCATGTTCCAAATAAAAACAAACTTAACTCAACTCAAATTGTGACGTATCGTGTTGCATGTACGCATGTTCCAAATAAAAAGAAACTTAACTCAACTCAACTTGTGACGTATCGTGTTGCATGCATGCATGTTCCAAATAAAAACAAACTTAACTCAACTCAAATTGTGACGTATCGTGTTGCATGTGTGATGTATCATGTTGTATGTGTGATGTATCATGTTGTATGTGTGATGTATCATGTTGTATGTGTGATGTATCATGTTGTATGTGTGATGTATCATGTTGTATGTGTGATGTATCATGTTGTATGTGTGATGTATCATGTTGTATGTGTGATGTATCATGTTGTATGTGTGATGTATCATGTTGTATGTGTGATGTATCATGTTGTATGTGTGATGTATCATGTTGTATGCATGTATGTGTGATGTATCATGTTGTATGTGTGATGTATCATGTTGTATGTGTGATGTATCATGTTGCATGTGTGATGTATCATGTTGCATGTGTGATGTATCATGTTGTATGTGTGATGTATCATGTTGTATGTGTGATGTATCGTGTTGCATGCACGCATGTTCCAAATAAAAACAAACTTAACTCAACTCAAATTGTGACGTATCGTGTTGCATGTGTGATGTATCATGTTGTATGTGTGATGTATCATGTTGTATGTGTGATGTATCGTGTTGCATGTGTGATGTATCATGTTGTATGTGTGATGTATCATGTTGTATGTGTGATGTATCGTGTTGCATGTGTGATGTATCATGTTGCATGTGTGATGTATCATGTTGTATGTGTGATGTATCGTGTTGCATGTGTGATGTATCATGTTGTATGTGTGATGTATCATGTTGTATGTGTGATGTATCGTGTTGCATGCATGCATGTTCCAAATAAAAACAAACTTAACTCAACTCAACTTGTGACGTATCGTGTTGCATGCATGCATGTTCCAAATAAAAACAAACTTAACTCAACTCAAATTGTGACGTATCGTGTTGCATGTACGCATGTTCCAAATAAAAAGAAACTTAACTCAACTCAACTTGTGACGTATCGTGTTGCATGCATGCATGTTCCAAATAAAAACAAACTTAACTCAACTCAAATTGTGACGTATCGTGTTGCATGTGTGATGTATCATGTTGTATGTGTGATGTATCATGTTGTATGTGTGATGTATCATGTTGTATGTGTGATGTATCATGTTGTATGTGTGATGTATCATGTTGTATGTGTGATGTATCATGTTGTATGTGTGATGTATCATGTTGTATGTGTGATGTATCATGTTGTATGTGTGATGTATCATGTTGTATGTGTGATGTATCATGTTGTATGTGTGATGTATCATGTTGTATGCATGTATGTGTGATGTATCATGTTGTATGTGTGATGTATCATGTTGTATGTGTGATGTATCATGTTGCATGTGTGATGTATCATGTTGCATGTGTGATGTATCATGTTGTATGTGTGATGTATCATGTTGTATGTGTGATGTATCGTGTTGCATGCACGCATGTTCCAAATAAAAACAAACTTAACTCAACTCAAATTGTGACGTATCGTGTTGCATGTACGCATGTTCCAAATAAAAAGAAACTTAACTCAACTCAACTTGTGACGTATCGTGTTGCATGCATGCATGTTCCAAATAAAAACAAACTTAACTCAACTCAAATTGTGACGTATCGTGTTGCATGTGTGATGTATCATGTTGTATGTGTGATGTATCATGTTGTATGTGTGATGTATCATGTTGTATGTGTGATGTATCATGTTGTATGTGTGATGTATCATGTTGTATGTGTGATGTATCATGTTGTATGTGTGATGTATCATGCTGTATGTGTGATGTATCATGTTGTATGTGTGATGTATCATGTTGTATGTGTGATGTATCATGTTGTATGTGTGATGTATCATGTTGTATGTGTGATGTATCATGTTGTATGTGTGATGTATCATGTTGTATGTGTGATGTATCATGTTGTATGTGTGATGTATCATGTTGTATGTGTGATGTATCATGTTGTATGTGTGATGTATCATGTTGTATGTGTGATGTATCATGTTGTATGTGTGATGTATCATGTTGTATGTGTGATGTATCATGTTGTATGTGTGATGTATCATGTTGTATGTGTGATGTATCATGTTGTATGTGTGATGTATCATGTTGTATGTGTGATGTATCATGTTGTATGTGTGATGTATCGTGTTGCATGTGTGATGTATCATGTTGCATGTGTGATGTATCATGTTGTATGTGTGATGTATCGTGTTGCATGTGTGATGTATCATGTTGTATGTGTGATGTATCATGTTGTATGTGTGATGTATCGTGTTGCATGCATGCATGTTCCAAATAAAAACAAACTTAACTCAACTCAAATTGTGACGTATCGTGTTGTATGTGTGATGTATCATGTTGTATGTGTGATGTATCGTGTTGCATGTGTGATGTATCATGTTGCATGTGTGATGTATCATGTTGTATGTGTGATGTATCGTGTTGCATGTGTGATGTATCATGTTGTATGTGTGATGTATCATGTTGCATGCATGCATGTTCCAAATAAAAACAAACTTAACTCAACTCAAATTGTGACGTATCGTGTTGCATGTGTGATGTATCATGTTGTATGTGTGATGTATCATGTTGTATGTGTGATGTATCATGTTGTATGTGTGATGTATCATGTTGTATGTGTGATGTATCATGTTGTATGTGTGATGTATCATGTTGTATGTGTGATGTATCATGTTGTATGTGTGATGTATCATGTTGTATGTGTGATGTATCATGTTGTATGTGTGATGTATCATGTTGTATGTGTGATGTATCATGTTGTATGTGTGATGTATCATGTTGTATGTGTGATGTATCATGTTGTATGTGTGATGTATCGTGTTGCATGTGTGATGTATCATGTTGCATGTGTGATGTATCATGTTGTATGTGTGATGTATCGTGTTGCATGTGTGATGTATCATGTTGTATGTGTGATGTATCATGTTGTATGTGTGATGTATCGTGTTGCATGCATGCATGTTCCAAATAAAAACAAACTTAACTCAACTCAAATTGTGACGTATCGTGTTGTATGTGTGATGTATCATGTTGTATGTGTGATGTATCATGTTGCATGCATGCATGTTCCAAATAAAAACAAACTTAACTCAACTCAAATTGTGACGTATCGTGTTGTATGTGTGATGTATCATGTTGTATGTGTGATGTATCGTGTTGCATGTGTGATGTATCATGTTGCATGTGTGATGTATCATGTTGTATGTGTGATGTATCGTGTTGCATGTGTGATGTATCATGTTGTATGTGTGATGTATCATGTTGTATGTGTGATGTATCGTGTTGCATGTACGCATGTTCCAAATAAAAAGAAACTTAACTCAACTCAAATTGTGACGTATCGTGTTGCATGCATGCATGTTCCAAATAAAAACAAACTTAACTCAACTCAAATTGTGATGTATCGTGTTGCATGCACGCATGTTCCAAATAAAAAGAAACTTAACTCAACTCAAATTGTGACGTATCGTGTTGTATGTGTGATGTATCATGTTGTATGTGTGATGTATCATGTTGTATGTGTGATGTATCATGTTGTATGTGTGATGTATCATGTTGTATGTGTGATGTATCATGTTGTATGTGTGATGTATCATGTTGTATGTGTGATGTATCATGTTGTATGTGTGATGTATCATGTTGTATGTGTGATGTATCATGTTGTATGTGTGATGTATCATGTTGTATGTGTGATGTATCATGTTGTATGTGTGATGTATCATGTTGTATGCATGCATGTGTGATGTATCATGTTGTATGTGTGATGTATCATGTTGTATGTGTGATGTATCATGTTGTATGTGTGATGTATCATGTTGTATGTGTGATGTATCATGTTGTATGTGTGATGTATCGTGTTGCATGTGTGATGTATCATGTTGCATGTGTGATGTATCATGTTGTATGTGTGATGTATCGTGTTGCATGTGTGATGTATCATGTTGTATGTGTGATGTATCATGTTGTATGTGTGATGTATCGTGTTGCATGTACGCATGTTCCAAATAAAAAGAAACTTAACTCAACTCAACTTGTGACGTATCGTGTTGCATGCATGCATGTTCCAAATAAAAAGAAACTTAACTCAACTCAAATTGTGACGTATCGTGTTGTATGTGTGATGTATCATGTTGTATGTGTGATGTATCATGTTGTATGTGTGATGTATCATGTTGTATGTGTGATGTATCATGTTGTATGTGTGATGTATCATGTTGTATGTGTGATGTATCATGTTGTATGTGTGATGTATCATGTTGTATGTGTGATGTATCATGTTGTATGTGTGATGTATCATGTTGTATGTGTGATGTATCATGTTGTATGTGTGATGTATCATGTTGTATGCATGCATGTGTGATGTATCATGTTGTATGTGTGATGTATCATGTTGTATGTGTGATGTATCATGTTGTATGTGTGATGTATCATGTTGTATGTGTGATGTATCATGTTGTATGTGTGATGTATCATGTTGTATGCATGCATGTGTGATGTATCATGTTGTATGTGTGATGTATCATGTTGTATGTGTGATGTATCATGTTGTATGTGTGATGTATCATGTTGTATGTGTGATGTATCATGTTGTATGTGTGATGTATCATGTTGTATGCATGCATGTGTGATGTATCATGTTGTATGTGTGATGTATCATGTTGTATGTGTGATGTATCATGTTGTATGCATGCATGTGTGATGTATCATGTTGTATGTGTGATGTATCATGTTGTATGTGTGATGTATCATGTTGTATGTGTGATGTATCATGTTGTATGTGTGATGTATCATGTTGTATGTGTGATGTATCATGTTGTATGTGTGATGTATCATGTTGTATGTGTGATGTATCATGTTGTATGTGTGATGTATCATGTTGTATGTGTGATGTATCATGTTGTATGTGTGATGTATCATGTTGTATGTGTGATGTATCATGTTGTATGTGTGATGTATCATGTTGTATGTGTGATGTATCATGTTGTATGTGTGATGTATCATGTTGCATGCACGCATGTTCCAAATAAAAACAAACTTAACTCAACTCAACTCAAATTCCAAACTTATGAAAGAAATCAAGATTGTTTTTTTTTTTAATATAAATGTCTCCACCATTCCTCTGTGGTTTGATTTCAAAATTTCTGGACTTGTGCAGATCCCAAACACACAAAAAGAGTTACCAAGCCGTCAAAAAATCTGGTTTTGTAAAATAGCTCCCCTTTAAGTTTGGTCACTCTTAAGCCACTGATCTTGTTTTCCCTGCTTCTGATGCCTCATCCATTTATTTTTAATTCAGAAATATCTCCGTTATTCTCCTCTGTCAGTGTTCATGTGTACTTCTTTTGGCTTGAACAAGCAGCCTGATGATTAGTTTGAGCATTGCTGCCACCTAGCTGGAGGCTTGTGTATTGTTCAAGACAATAATACTAAACGTCCCCCAAGCAGTGCAGTTCTCCCACAATAATAATCATCCGACAAAATCCTACTTTTGAACAAACATTTCTGGATCCGTGTGAATTGGTGGGCCTGATAAAGTGTTTGGGGAGATGACCCTCCCCCAATTCCTTTCCTCTTCCGTAGCAGTGTGGAGAAGAGAGAGGAGAAGAAGCCTCCAACAGAGGAGGAGATGCTGAAGATCTTGTCCGGGGCTGAGAAGAAGGACTATGAGAGGATCTGTGCACAGTATGGCTTCACCGACTTCAGGGGAATCCTGAAGAGGCTGAAGGAGATGAAGAAGAAAGTGCAAGTGGAGGTATGCCAGAGACTTGATGCACGTTTCATTGACTTGTTCATTGTGGGCCACATTCTCCCATTGCTCAAGTGGCCATGTAGTATTCTTCCCTTCAACTTCAGACTGTCCCTCTTCACCTTCATCCAAGATTCGCACTCTGGGGGAAATAACCCTTAAATGCGGGTTTTCCCTCTCAAATCTGGCCAATTGCGTATTCTCCCATCGACTTAAGTACTTGTACTTATGAGCCTCTGAAACTGGAATAAGTCCAGTGTCCCTGAAAGGTCATCCATGATGCTGCACTTGTAATTTGGACGCAATGCAGACCGTACTTAACAAAATTATATAGAAAAACTTTGAGAAAAGTAACAAATATATTGTCATCATTTCGTTGGGGACGGCGTGGCGCAGTGGAAGAGTGGCCGTGCGCAACCCGAGGGTCCCTGGTTCAATTCCCACCTAGTACCAACCTCGTCACGTCCGTTGTGTCCTGAGCAAGACACTTCACCCTTGCTCCTGATGGGTGCTGGTTAGCGCCTTGCATGGCAGCTCCCTCCATCAGTGTGTGAATGTGTGTGTGAATGTGGAAGTAGTGTCAAAGCGCTTTGAGTACCTTGAAGGTAGAAAAGCGCGATACAAGTACAACCCATTTATCATTTATTGTTTCAATTGAGACGCCTGGAAACATCTTTTGAGAAGAGGATAAAATGACCGTAACGCCACCCTGAAATAACTATCAAAAACCAGAAATCACGTCGTAGTCTCAAGTGCGACCACGGCGAAAACAGACGCAAAAACGATTTAATCTGGATCCTGATAATTGAACTATGTGACTATTAAATGGCAGAACACATATACAGTATAACGTAGTAAGGCCGTGAATTTTGAGCACCGAAGACGGTTCGATTTCATTCTTTAATTCAAAATGATTCTTGATTGAAAATCAATATGTTTTTAATAACATTGGATACTAGTTCTATATTTGAGTACATTCCTCCAAAAAATATATAAACAGCGCTGATACATTTCTATATTACATAAAATCGAAACTGTTTTTTTTTTAAATAGAAATATATCCAAACAGTTGATAAAGTCAAACACAAATAAGGCAACAAGAGAACAATACCACACTTCTTTTTTCTAAAGTAAATATGTACATCGGAAATGGGCATCGACTGTGATGATCCTTTGGCCAGAACATGTTTTGTTTAGTTTAAGACTCCCTTAGATCTGTTTTCAGCACCCCTGTGTTTGTGTTTCTTGTTTGCCATGGGTGCTGATTATTTTCACCTGCCTCTGATTAATGCTCCCGGGCACTAATCAGAGAGCTATTTATACCTGCCTTTCGCCACACTTTGTTTGGCTGATTTGTTTGCTCTAAGCAAGAAGTTAAGATTGGTGATCCCTACCTCTTGTTTTTATGCTAAGCTTTCCCGTTAGATTTTTCATAGCTTAACGCGCTATCGGCACACTTGTTTTATTTTTGTTTGTTTTCCTGTCTGATTTTATGGAAAATATATCATTGTCCTACCTGCATGCTGCCCCCGGAGTTTCGTCTGCATCTTGGGGGAACAATCCGCACACTAACATGCGACCGCACCGTAACATCTGCATCAACAATTTGATCTGCTTGAGTGGCTGGACAGGACAGGTTTTAAATATATCTATAAACATTTTATAAATCGATATTTTATTTTGTTAAATTGATTAAGAATTGTTCCAAATAAGAATCACGAATAATTCGAAAAACACATTTTTTGACACCCCTATATTGTAGCGTCTATCAATTCCATTTATTTTTTGATAGTTAATATTAAACTGTTATGCTCCACCCCTCAAGCCGTTAAAACAGACCCAAACTCACAGTTGGCCAGGCAAGACCCTCTAATTTGTCAAAGCTTTACAAACATTTGTAGCAAACAGAAATCTCCACATTTCATACAACATCAGGGTGGTTATAATAACTGAAACAAAGTCTTCATCTCCATATTAATATTCACATCCAGCCAAGAAGAAGAAGCTGTTGTAGCGCGCATACACACACTACAACAGTGGTTCTCAACCTTTTTTCAGTCACGTACCACCTGTGAAAATTGTTTTAATTCAAGTACCCCCTAATTAGAGCAAAGCATTTTTGGTTGAAAAAAAGAGATAAAGAAGTAAAATACAGCACTATGTCATCACTTTCTGATTTATTAAATTGTATAACAGCGCAAAATATTGCTCATTTGTAGTGGTCTTTCTTCAACTATTTGGAAAAAAAGATATAAAAATAACTAAAATCTTGTTGAAAAATAAACAAGTGATTCAATTATAAATAAAGATTTCTACACATACAGTAGAAGTAAATATCTCTATTACAATCCCCTCTTTGGGGATTGTAATAGAGATCCATCTGGATTCATGAACTTAATTCTAAACATTTCTTTACAAAAAAATAAATCTTTATCATCAATATTTATGGAACATGTCCACAAAAAATCTGGCTGTCAACACTGAATATTGCATTTGTCAAAGATATTTGTTGTCGAACCCCAAGATGCAGAGATGGAGGCAGGCATTGGATATGAAGACATGATTTAATATAAATAATAGAACAAGAACAAACAAAAAGCACGCATGTGGGCGGAATAACAAACTAAGGGAGCTAGCACTGGGAGCTAGAAAAACCAAAAGGAACTTTAGCATGGAAGCTAATGGAAAACAAAAAGAAAAACTGGAAATAGCTAATGCTAACAGAAACAGCTTACTGCTACGACGACCAGGATAACATCTAGCACGATAGGTAGTAGCTGTAACAAAACGACATTACACGATAGCAACGATAAGAGCGACATGTGGCAACGAGAATACAATGATCCAGCAACTGACACAAGACAAAGCAGGTACAAATAGGAGCGGGCTGATTGGCAACAGGTGTGGCCAGGTGCCAATCAGCCGCAGCTGAGGAGGAACAAAGCACTCAGGGAACAAGACAGGAAGCTGACAAAATAAGAGCACTAGACAGGAACTAAAGTCAGGAGATACTAAACACAGAGGAAACAGACAAATGCAGAGGACAAAACTAAAACATAGACAAACTGTCAGTAGAAAGCCTGACAGCATTGTTGCATTTCTTTTCACAGTTTATGAACTTACATTCATATTTTGTTGAAGTATTATTTAATAAATATATTCATAAAGTATTTTTGAAATGTTGCTATTTTTAGAATATTCTGAAAAAAATCTCACGTACCCCTTGGCATACCTACAAGTCCCCCCAGGGGTACGCGTACCCCCATTTGAGAAGCACTGCACTAGAACACAATGACAAGCACGGCCTGGATGGGTACGGTCTTTTCAAATTAAAAGCGATATCTAACACAAATGCTAAGAAAACCCGGTGATGCAAAATGTTCACAAAGCCAAAAAGAATGGCGTCGTGGTAAATTCTGCCTCATTAGTAATGAGCCCCATTTCATTTATGACTTGAGCACTTGTGCCTCACTTACGCAGGCTGAGCTAGTCCACAGGCCGGATGGGAGAATGTCCATAAGAAAAACATGCATATCTTCAAGCGCGTAAAAAAAACACTTCAAGGCAAGAACAGGGCCCTCGATGCACCAACAGAAATGAAAACAAAAAGTTTGAAAAAAAACACATCTCACATAAAAAGATAGTTTATGCAGAAATGATTGTAACAATTGTATTTGAAACCTGTTTCCCAGGTGGTTCGTGTGCTAAACCCCCTGGAGGACATCACTGCCAGAGCAGGCAGCAACGTTGTGTTTGAAACCGTTCTGGAACTGAAAGATCCAAACATAAGGATGCAGTGGTTTCTGGTCTGTTTGGGTGATGTCATACTTTTAACTTGAGCATTCCATCACTGGCATTTTTGTTCTCAGGGCACAGAACTGCTGCGCCTCCAGTACTCTCATGGCAAGTATGAGATCAAACAGATGGGAACAAAGCACATGCTGTGCATTTCTAACGTGGGTCTGGGCGAGCAGGGCACCTACAGCCTGCAGGTTGGAGAAAGGAGACAGTCAGCCAAACTTAAAGTCATAGGCAAGTCATTCACATCATCCAAACTTTTTTCTCATTGGGACATCGGACATTTTTTTAAAAGCAGACAAAATTGGTTGACATTTTTTTTCCCGTCCACACTTGGACTTGAACCATGACCGGTTCCAAAGCCCAAGCATTTAATTCATCCTTGTGCAAGCTTAAGATTGACTATACACACTCTTAGAATCCGAAAGGGATCCGCTAATAATAAAATGTCATAAGTCAGCAATGCATGTCTATGTATTGTTTTACTTTCAAGGCTTGAAATCTTTTAACACCTTCAGATTAATTTATTAATTTTACGTTTTATGTCCTTTTCGTCAAAATTAACAGGACAAAAAAGTTGAATATTTTAGGTTAATAATAATAATAAAAATAATAATAATAACAGACTTTGATTGTAAAAGCACTTTACATTGAACAAACAACCTCAAAGTGCTACAATGCATTTAAAAAAACAACGCTCAAACCACAAATAGCTGCCCCCAACAAGTAAAAAAATATATAGTAAAATAAAATAAAAACCAAAACAGCCTAATAGCAAGAACTAGCACATACATATCTAAAAAAAAAGAAGGGTTTTTAAGCCTTTTTTTAAAGAATCCACAGTCTGTGGTGCCCTCAGGTGGTCAGGGAGAGCGTTCCATAGACTGGGAGCCGCGGAGCAGAAAGCCCGGTCTCCCGTAGTTCGGAGCTTTGTCCTCGGAGGTTGGAGGAGGTTAGCCTGTCCGGAGCGGAGGTGTCGTGTGGAGGACTTGGTGGTGAGCAATTCTTTGAGGTAAAGGTGGGCATTTCCATGGAGACACTGGTGGGTTGGGTAGTTCCAGCATTGAATAGGTCATTAGTTCATCTGCCATGTTATTTGGAACTGCCCAAGATCATTTTCATTGCATTTCAGCAGTTTAATTGCAATATGTATTTTTTTTCTTCTCATTTGTAGTTTTTCATTGCATTTTACTTTTGTTACTGCATGTAAACATAGCGCCGCTGAAGTGGCAGTTGGCTCCATAAGCTTGGTGCTCTTTTACATATACACTTTGTTTATATATATATGGATACGGCTAGTAGCTACTATTAGCAAACAAATTGACTTACCAACATCGACACACTCTTTCGTCGCAACTCGACCTGATGGTCGGCACCAATAAGTTTACAATTAGTTGTAAAATGTTGGACGGTTGTTTTTAAGATATGCAGGCAAAAGACAACTTTAAAACATACCGGCTTCAGATGTCCCAAGCCTAGCCGAGTAGTGCAAGAATGATCTCTGGGATCACTAGCGCCCTCTACCCCCAGGAGGCCGGAGAACAGGTGCCTCACATAGTCCGTCTTCGCAGCCGTTTTATGATTGGCCAGCACAAGAAATACGTTACACACATACAGTTGTTAACACAATACACTGTACATTATATACCTCAGCTAACCAAATTATGGAAATGTATAATATCATTCAGACAGCAATACGGTCTCACTGCACAGCAGACAGCAGTTAGCCGAGTCATTGCGCAATCCATGGTGAGGCTCAGCTGGCTGTGACTCACCGCAAGTTTCTTCTCAGTATTTGAACGGCAAATGGGAAAATTCAGCAATTTCGAATAAAAATAATCTAAAACTGGTGATGTTAAATGGAAAATAACTTTATAGTATAATCGCTGGATACATATAACAATTTTTTTTTTTTTTTCTTTTTATATATTTTTTTCTTTCCATCATGGCAGGTGAGGCCCCGCCTCACCGACCTACCCTGACTGCACGTCACTGCTGTAAAGCGAGCTTGAGTTTCCTGAAAGGAGCTATGAAATTAAATGTATATCTATATTATTATTTTGTAACTTTTGTTCCACTTTTAAATACGTTCTGTGGACTTTTTGACTGCAACCACATAATGTCCCCATTGTAAGGTAAATAAAAGTCTATCCTATTATATCCTAACGACCGTTTAACTCATTTACGCTCTGTGAATTACGCTTCCTATTTTAACAACGATGTAATCAAAAACACAATGCAATTTTATACAAACAAAAAAACTCATAATTTCAGACCGTTAACATTCAAACTGAACAATCAAATCACGTAAGGAACGCATGTAATGCCCATTTGGGGCCTTAAGACTGCACAAGGGGTGACCGAGCCATGACTGTAGGCTGAGCTACTGCTGCCATACTTGCCAACCTTGACACCTCCGATTTCGGGAGGTGGGGGATTGGGGGCATGATCAGGGTTGGGGCGGGGGTGTGGTTTGGGCGGGGGGCGTGGTTAAGAGGGGAGGACTATATTTAAAGCCAATTCCCCAACTCGAGTATTTCATATATATGTATGAAATACTTGACTTTCATTGAATTCTAGCCATTTATATTTATTTTATTATGTATATATATAAATAAAAGAAATGGTTGAATTTCAGACGGCACCTATCAAATGCACAGTAATAAAAACACAGTTGTTCTACGAACTGTACTGTGCTTGCTGGTTACTAAAAAAAAAAAACAATAACACTTACCTTTCACTATTTGAGTAACGTAACTTCCGAGTTTCCAGAAGATGGCGCCAGAATGTGCTTTGGCCTGCCATCTCTCGCTTTCGGATCTGTTCGTTTTTGTGTTGTTTGCGTCTATTTTCGTCTTTGTCAGCTCACTGCTTGTGTATGACCGCCAAACACTGTTGGATCTTTGCCGCTTTCCCACTGTGATCAACTTCGACGTTGGTTTTTCAACGTCCCAGTCAGCTTTTTCACCTGGCCGGATTCCTGCCTTCCTTTCCCGCCTCGTGGCTCCTCTCCCCCGCCACCTGCGGGCTGTGTGTCGGGCCCCACCTGGATTAGCTGCGCCCTTGGACGTGCTGTCCCCCGCCAGGTTCGGTCTTGGGAACGCAAGATCTTTGTCAAACAAAACGTTTATCCTGAAGGATTTCTTCACTTCCCGCGGATTTGACTTCCTCTGTGTGACGGAAACATGGCTGAGAGCCGGTGAGTCCGCCCCTCTTAATGAACTTCTGCCTCCAGAGTGTTCCTACTTTATTTCTCTGCGGTTGTCCGGTTGAAAAGGAGGAGGATTAGCAGTCGTTTTTAAAAATGACTTTAAATGCCGTCAGATCCGCCTGCAATCCTTCATTTCAAGCTTCGAACTGTGCATGTTTGAGCTGGAGGGGGCGTGGCCTCCAGCTCAGGCTTAATTTCGGGAGATTTTCGGGAGAAAACTTCTTCTGGGAGGTTTTCGGGAGAGACGCTGAATTTCGGGCGTGTCCCGGAAATTCCGGGAGGGTTGGCAAGCATGACTGCTGCCCTACTAAAACCAGTGTAAGAATTTTTTTTTTTTTTAATTTGTTTCTGTCAGATGAACCTCTGAAATTCCTGTCTGAGTTTAAGCCCAAAAAAGTCAGAGAGCGGCAGACTGCTGTGTTTGAGGTGCGTCTCTCCAAGAAGACCAATGCTCCTCTGATCTGGAAGGTTAGTAGTTTATGAGTAGCATGCTCAGTAACTTGTGTCACATGTAAAGTTTCAAACATTGAACATTCTCCAGCTGGGAGACAATATATTGACATATGATCATGTGTGTGGTTGAAGGCGAAAGGAAAGGAGGTCAAAAGGGATGAAAAGTTTGATGTGTCGCTGTCTGAAGATGGTCTGACCTGCACCTTGAAGATGAAAGATGTGAAAGTCAGCGACAGCGGAGACTACACCATCAGCATCGGAGATATCTCTGCCACTGTGCCGCTTTTCATTGAGAGTACGGAGAGTACACTTTATTATAAGGAACACTTTTCAATCACAACGAGGATGCAGAATCAGTGGAACATGAGCTGCTCCATCCCTTGGTCCTCAATATCTGGAGAAAATATCATCTTTTGCCTTCCAAATGAAGCTCAACACGATTCTCAGTCATTTATCGGAGTGTAAAGAAATCAGTGAAAGTGAAATCTGAGTGATATAAATATTACACATACTGTAGAACACATGATCTTTGGGACTAGAGGAAGAATAGTCCAAGGATTAAGGTTAGGTTAATTACTCACTGCCTTTCTGGTTCTCTCTCACTACAGAATGAGGGTACAAAAACAAGGTGTATCATGTCGTTTGGTTTACATTTTTAGCGTGACATTTGATGTATTGGTCAATTTTTTAACCAACATCTTGTTTTCCCTGGCCCTTGGCGTGTTGGATAAATTAATTCATTATTCATGAGATATACTATCAGATATTACACCGATTTGCTTCGCCACCTACAGTATAAGGATAGGTAACACATCCGGTACCTTTTCAAAGGCACAGACTGAGTTCCTTTGGTACTACTGGGTACCGGATCAAGTCAAATCAAACGGTGCCATATTTCAATACCTTTGTTGAACCGGACCACTTATCAAAATGTTCTAGCTTAATGCTAATTAATAATGTTTTTGCCATATACATGCTACTGATTAGCATTAGCATGTTTACATGATGATTTCAACTCCTCCAAATTGGGTAATTGCTAATTGTTTATTGTTTATTGAATGGATCCCCATTAGCTGATGCCAAGGCGACTGCTACGCTTCCTGGGATCCATATAGGAGCATACAAAATAAAAAGATACAAAGAATACATGCATTACCAAACATTTTACAAAGGAAAAATACAACATAAGATTTAAAAAAAAAAGGTAGTTAAGCACAGTATTAAAAATTTGGTAATGAAAACTGCAACTAAGGAGGACGTTACAATTAAACAGCTGGTGTGTAATAAGTAAAATACTTACAATACAAACACTTTGTAGGTCACAACAAAATACAATACTGGCACATCCAGCCCAAAGATAAAGACTACTTTATGGCTTAGCCAACAACCCGTAGCCTTTACACTACTGCTATCTAACATCTTGGAATTGCAACTGCATGTAAAGTCTGCTATGTAATACTCACAAATGAGAATCAAAAATTCAATCAATCAATCAATGTTTACTTATATAGCCCTAAATCACTAGTGTCTCAAAGGGCTGCACAAACCACCACGACATCCTGAAGAAAACATGATATAACAACTGCAAAGGACCGTTATTATCAGCTAACTGTTCAATGCCAAAAAATGTATTGTCTTCCCAAAGAAATTAACACATGAACAGACAAGATAGATAGCACCAACAATTGTTACTGTTGGGTACCGATATATCAACTCCCAGGAACAGGGTATTAGTACAGTATCAATTCAGGCGTGGCTCCATTGGTAGAGCGACCGGTTCCAGGTTCAATTACCGCTGCTGCCATCCTAGTCATTGCTGTTGTGCCCTCGGGCAACACACTTTACGCAACGCTTCCCATCCAACATGATGGATGGAGCTTGAGAGGTGCTGCAAAGAGGAATGGGTGAAACTGCCCAAAGATAGGTGTGCCAAGTTTGTTAACTTAAAATGACTTGAAGCTGTGACTGTAATGGTACAGCGGAGAAGGACACGGCACTGAGGCAGAGACCTCGTTAAGCTTGCAGCATTTTATTTAGCACAAGTAGGTGACGTCTGTAATTAACCCAAATAAGTGGTGTGTGTCTATGTGAGGCCAGTACGTGCTGAGTGTTACCGGCAGGTGTTGAAGGTGCGTGTTGTGAAAGCTGCGGAAGTCCAGAGAGGGCAAGGCAGGCTCGGAGGTCCGTGGGCAGGCAAGAGGTAAAAGGCTTGAGCGAGGCGTCGTAGTCCGTGGGCAGGCAAGAGGTCAAGGGCTTGAGCTAGTGTTGTAATCCGGGGGCAGGCAAGAGGTAAAAGGCTTGAGCGAGGCGTCGTAGTCCGTGGGCAGGCAAGAGGTCAAGGGCTTGAGCTAGTGTTGTAATCCGTGGGCAGGCAAGAGGTAAAAGGCTTGAGCTAGCGTTGTAATCCGTGGGCAGGCAAGAGGTAAAAGGCTTGAGCGAGGCGTCGTAGTCCGTGGGCAGGCAAGAGGTAAAAGGCTTGAGCTAGGCGTCGTAATCCAGGGGCAGGCAAGAGGTGGAGATCCAGGGAGGCATCAAGAAGTACAGAGGGAATCCGGGGAGACGAGACACTCTTCTCGAAACCAGGGAACGAAGCTGAGCTGCGGAATGACGACACAAGACCAGACACAATGAGCATAGAGGAGGAGAAACACGGAGAACGAGGAAGCACATTTGCAAGGAGGGCTAGAGACGTGTAGGGCTTACAAGTATAGCTATGTTCTGGCACTGGAACGCAGGACACGCCGTCTTAAAAAGGACATGGAGCGTTCATCAGCTTCAGGTGTGTCCAGAGGCACGCTCAGAGGAGTGCATTGTGCTGGAGCCCTAACAGTGATTGCTGCCAAACGTGCCTCAATAAAGTATCAATAGAGTCAATGCTTATGTACATGTGCTTTATTATTTTTAATAAATATGCACGTTTTGATGAAAACAACTTTTCACATTGACAATATGGTATGTGTGTAGAATTTTGAGGACAAAAATGACTTTATTCCATTTGGAATAAGGCCGTAAAACATAACAAAATGTGGAAAAAGTGAATACTTTCCAGGTGTATTGTAGTTTTTCTACATGAGACCCCTCAGCGATATGTTTGGAAATTGTCTGGGTTTTTTTTTCTTTACAGGGATTCCCATGGCCTTCACCAGCCCCTTGAAGAACGTGCGTGCACAGGAGAAAGGCAAGGCCCGACTGGCGTGTGAGATGAGCAGCAAAGACGTGCACGTTCGCTGGCTAAAGGACGGGAGTGACATCACAGCCAGCAGACGCTACACCTTTACGCGCCGAGGAAAGAGGGCCGAGGTCGTCATCGAGGAGTGTGAACAAACAGATGAGGGAGAATACTCCATGGTCTGCACCCAGGACAACGACTGGCAGGAATACGTCACTTCGGCCAGACTCGGCGTGGACGGTACAATTATCTGTCCGCCTAGTTGCCAATCCCACACTTCAGCTGTGAAATGACTTTTCATTCTGGGGTCTGTTATGTTTTGTCACGCTGGCAGAGCGCTTTGCTTCGGTTAAGAGTGGGATGTCAGACCTTCAGTGTCCTACAGGGAGCCCTGCGGAGCTCTGTGTGGTCCTGGATGATGAGAAGGTGGATGGAGTGTGGCTGAAAGATGGACAGGAGGTACAACATGAGACTTGATGTTTTTAAATGACTTTGAAGACAAAGTGCGACCCAGGGATAGTTTTTTTTTGGCCCTTGCTGTATTTGACAGATAAAATTAATGTATTATTTTTTAAATTAGGGCTCTTCACCGGTTTCCAGATTCAGAATCGAGTCTCGATTCTCTTAATATATTATTTAGTATATAAATTATAATTACCGTATTTTTCAGAGTATAAGTCGCTCCTGAGTATAAGTCGCACCTGCCGAAAATGCATAAAAAAGAAGGAAAAAAACATATAGAAGTCGCACTGGAGGATAAGTCGCATTTTTTGGGGAAATTTATTTGATAAAACCAAAAACCAAGAATAGACATTTGAAAGGCAATTTAAAATAAATAAAGAATAGTGAAGAACAGGCTGAATAAGTGTAGGTTATATGAGGCATGAATAAGCAACTGAGAAGGTGCCTGCTATGTTGATGTAACGGCGTGGCGCAGTGGGAGAGTGGCCGTCCGCAACCCGAGGGTCCCTGGTTCAAATCCCACCTAGTACCAACCTCGTCACGTCCGTTGTGTCCTGAGCAAGACACTTCACCCTTGCTCCTGATGGGTGCTGGTTAGCGCCTTGCATGGCAGCAGGCCCAAAATAATATCAATATGGTTTAGTGTTTTATCCCAAAAAATATTATTTCAAAGAATAAAATAAAATAAGATGCATAAAAAAACACATTTTGAAAAAAAGTTTAATTACTTCTAGAAAATGATGAATGGTTTTAAAAACAGAATACATACAAATTTTAATGTGGAAGTGAATTGTTTTTTGGAGCATGCCCAGTAATCATAACCCTCTGTAATATCAAAACAGATTACTGTAAATTCAAACGGATTCGTCTCTATAGAGGTTCAGTAGACTGTGTTGCCTCCTCTTGTACAGTAGTGAAGTGAATCATATTTATATAGCCCTTTTCTCTAGTGACTCAAAGTGCCTTTCCATAGTGACATACACATTAGTTACCATCAGTGGTCTAGAACAGCACATTTAAACTAATGTGTACGTGTTTATTTATTGATTTATTTTGGACATTCCTAGAAGCACAGAGCTTATGAACAGGGACCCACAGTAGGTGGCAGTATAATATTAAAATGAGAGTTGTCATGAGCTGTGGTCTCCACCATGTTTTGTTTAGTTATGTTCTGTTAGTTTTGGACTCCATTAGTTCCTGTTTTTTGTGCACCCTTGTTTGTTTTAGTTTCCATGACGACTTATTAGTTACACCTGCCTCATGTCTTTGGATCACGCACCTGCTCTAATCAAAGACTATTATTTAAGTCTGTTTTTGCCAGTTAGTCGTCCTGGCAACATAACTCTGTATTTGCTCGATTCATACCTTAAATTCATGCTCTGTATTGATGGTCTCATGCTTGTTTTATGCCACAGGTTCATGCTTCTTTTCATGCGATTGTTCGTTTCATGCTATGCCAAGTACGTTTTCTTTATTCATGCCACAGTTGGCGAGTTTTGTTTCATGTCCATAGTTTCTGCCTAAGTGCTAGTATTTTATATCATGCGCTAAGTTATGACTTTGCCTTGTGCGCCCTTTTGTTTGTACCTATTTGATAGTTAATAATAAAATATGTTCATACCTTCACGCCTGATCCGGAATAATCCGTTTGCATCCCGGGAGAACAAACCCTGCAGTAAGCTTCGTAAACCCCCACATTAGGACAAAAGTGTAATTATATATAAACTTCCTGTCACGCCTGTAAGTTTGTTTTGGTTTTGGTCAGGTTATGTTTAGTTTTTTGGACATTTAAGTTCTGTCTTGGCACTTCCTGGTGTGTTTTCGTCTCAAAGCCAACTCATTAGTTTTCACCAGTCATGTCACATCCCTGTCCTCAGCCTCACACCTGTTTTCACTAATTATCCTAGCTACTTAAGTCTCTCTTTTTCTTGTCTACATTCTGGGATCTTCACACACGCACGCACCCTACCCATGTTGCGCTACCTTCATGCCCTTGAACACCTCGCTATCAATGCCCTTGTTTTGATCAACGTAAATTTTGTATTTATGCCACAGTGCACTCTTTTGTTTCATGTCTTTAGTCTTGCCATCGTGCTGTTTAAGTTTATAGATAAATTGTCTTTCATGCCATTGAGCAAGTGTTTTTGTTTTCCCTGTTTTGTATATATTATATAATTAAAACATGTACTCACAGTCACGTCTCGCCCGTGCAAATCATTCTCTGCATCGAAGAAAGAACTTTAATCCAAGCCCTGTTGTGACACTTACAACTGTGAATGTTACAGCATATTGTTGTAACTTTACTGTAATTAACTGTAAACCTCAGCTCTGCAGTTCCAGTAAATTGCTGTGATTTTTTTCACATTAAATTAATGAAAAAGTCATTGTGAAAATACTACAATTATTTGCCAATATTTTCCCGTGGCCTTGCGATGAAATCCTTTACAATGCATGTCCTCAGACTGTCACCCTCATGAGTTGCTTTGTCAGGTATTGCGGTTGTTCAGCATCCACACTGGACAAAATCAACAACAACAATAACTTTATAGTGACCGCCCTTCCTACCTAAGCATTAGAACCCACAAAGCTCTTAGGTGGAAAGTGAAATGTCTTCAACCTGAATGACTGAGGACAGATTTCCCAAGTAATGTGTGATGTTTGACAGATTACAGGGCGGGGGGGCGTTCAAGTGGTCCAACAAGGAGCTGTCCACAAGTTGATCTTCTCAGGATTGACTGATGCTCACGAGGGCAAGTACACCTTCAGAGCAAAGGGGGTCGAGAATGAAGCTGTACTCACTGTTGCAGGTGTGTGTGTGTGTGTGTGTGTGTGTGTGTGTGCAGAGGAAACTTCCAGCAAAACTGTATTTCTATGTCTCAGATCCTCCAGAGATTGATTCCTCTGTGTTGGACATGTTGGAGAGCCAACCAGTAAGACTAAAGGCGGGCCAGACCGCCACCATTAAGATCCCCTTCAAAGGGAAGCCACCTCCCAAAGTCACATGGTACAAGGACGGCGTGGAGATGGTGGAGGACGAGAGGATGAAGGTGGAGCGGACTTCTGACAGCACCACTCTCGTGATCCACAGGTGCGTGGCAGACATTCAGACATGTTCGAGCCTCACAATGACTAATGTTTATTGCTGTGTCAGCAGATGTGTGAGAGAGGACAGCGGAGCAGTCCAGCTTCGACTAAAAAGTGACTGCGGCACGACCACAGCTCACTTGCAACTCCAAGTGATTGGTGGGTGGGGATGATTCATATTCCGCTAACATATTATACAATTAACTTTTGTTTTCTTCTTCTCCAGACCACCCTAAACCTCCTCAGGGCAAGGTGGAGTTCTTGGAGCTTTCCAGGAAGTGCATCAAGATGAAGTGGAAGCACCCCAGGGACAATGGTGGTAAGGAAGTCACCGGCTTTGTGATGGAACGTCGTGAGGCCAGTAAGAAGTCGTGGACCAGGGTGGGGGTAGTCCAAAGCAGCTCCACTGTCTTCAGCGACGACACAGTGGAGGCGGGGCAAGTTTACCAGTATCGCATTAGAGCCGTCAACTCGGAGGGAATGAGTGAGCCTCTGGGAACAGAGGAGGTGTGTGCCGGAGAGCCTATAGGTGGGATCTGTTTACACCCAGAAAACATCCAGGGGGATTCTAAAAAATCTAAGTAGCTGTGCTGAAATCCACTCAGAGCCTCCAGGCACGGCCTCCCAGCTTCAGGTGTCTGGTGTCACCAGGGACGCCATGATGGTGAGCTGGAACCCGCCGGGTCATGATGGAGGAGCACCGGTTCTTGGCTACAACCTGGAGAGAAGAAAGAAGGGGAGCAATATGTGGCTGCAGGTCAACAAGGAGCTGATCCCAGGTTAGACTTGAAACCTACAGTGGTGGTTTTGATATTCCACAGCAGGCATCTACTAGAAAAGGTCAGGAGGTGGCTTTACGACATTTTAAGTTTTAGTTCATGTGTTTTGCTTGGAACCAACAGGCCGATCATTTCAGGGATGAGCATTAGTTTAAAAGACAAAACAGAGCAAAGTGTCACAGGTGCAAGCCTAATATCCAAACTGGTCCAGTCAAGAGTGTAGCAAATTCCTCTTAATTATGATCCTCTGTGTGGTGGCTTATCTTACTGGCATCAGGGAGACTGCCTAAACTCACACGGGTACTGGGTTTGATCCCAAGACTTGGGCTTCAGGCCAATGCGTCGCAATATCAAGCCCGAATTCGGTTAAAAAAATCAAAACTGGGGGTGGTTGCAGTAAAAAGGAAGCTTACTTCATCACCATTGAGTCATCAAACTCCTCTAAATTAGGATTTGCCAATTGGTGAAGTTAAGTTCTTAAGTAATGGCAGATTCTTTCACTGATGTCATACCTGTATTATCATCATCATCATCATCATCATCAATCTTTATTGCAGACCTTAAAGGCCTACTGAAATGAGATGTTCTTATTTAAACGGGGATAGCAGGTCCATTCTATGTGTCATACTTCATCATTTCGCGATATTGCCATATTTTTGCTGAAAGGATTTAGTAGAGAATATCCACGATAAAGTGAGCAACTTTTGGTGCTGATAAAAAAGCCTTGCCTTTACCAGAAGTAGCAGACGATGAGGTCACAAGTGTGAGGGCTCCTGACGTCCTCACATTGTTTATAATGGGAGCCTCCAGCAGCAAGAGTTATTGGGCCAAGAAAACGACAATTTCCCCATTAATTTGAGCGAGGATGAAAGATTTGTGGTTGATGATATTGATAGCGAAGGACTAGAAAAAAATATATATAATAAAATTAAATAAAAAGCGACTGCTCTGGGTGGCGGCAGTGTGAGCGTTTCAGATGTAATTAGACACATTTACTAGGATAATTCTGGATGATCCCTCATCTGCTTATTGTTTTAATAGTGCTTTAGTGAGATTGTAAAGACATACCTCGAGGTCGGATGGCTGCGGTGAACACGCAGTGTCTCAGAGAGAAGCCGAGGAGCCAAGCTCACAGCTGCCTTTTAAAAGCTACTGCAGGAGGACGAATAATCCAATGATGTCTCCGGTAAGATATACATCACAATTCTCCCATCCAAAAACATGCTGGTTGAAGTAGAGAAAACATGTTCGCTTGACCGTTCTGTGTTAAAAACAAAGAAACACCGGCTGTGTCTCAGTGCTAAAGAGAGCTGCAATACACCGCTTTCCACCAACAGCATTCTTCTTTATAGTCTCCATTATTATTTGAACAAATTGCAAAAGATTTAGCAACACAGATATCCAAATTACTGTGTAATTATGCGATGAAAAGAGACGACTTTTAGCCGCAAGTGGTGCTGAGCTAACATTTCCTGACAGTCCGTGACGTCACGCGTACACGTCATCATTCCGCGACGTTTTCAACAGGATACCTCGTGGGAAATTAAAAATTGTAATTTAATAAACCAAAAAGGCCGTATTGTCATGTGTTGCAATGTTAGTATTTCATCATTGATATATAAACTATCAGACTGTGTGGTCGCTAGTAGTGGCTTTCAGTAGGTCTGTAAGACCTAAAAAAATTATTTGGGAATATTCGGCGGTCCAGATTGAAAAGCTCAACAGGCCGCTTGTCCCGGGCCTTAATGTGCACAGGTCTACACTAGAGAGATGTTTTTAGAAAAGGTCAATTTCAGGAGCCAAAAATGATAAAATTGTTTGCTACGCCCGACGCGGCTGAAAAATATGGGGACGTTTCGTGCATGTTATAGGCCTACTGAAATGAGATGTTCTTATTTAAACAGGGATAGCAGGTCCATTCTATGTGTCATACTTCATCATTTCCAAATATTTCCATATCTTTGCTGAAAGGATTTAGTAGAGAACATCGACGATAAAGTTTGCAACTTTAAGCCTTGCCTTTACTGGAAGTAGCAGACAATGTGCGTGTGATGTCACCGGTGTGAGGGCTCCTCACTTCCTCACATTGTTTATAATGGGAGCCTCCAGCAGCAAGAGCTATTCGGACCGAGAAAGCGACAATTTCTCCATTAATTTGAGCGAGGATGAAAGATTTGTGGATGAGGAAATTTAGAGTGAAGGCGATTGCAGTGAGAGCGATTCAGATGATTTTAGACACATTTACTAGGATCATTCTGGGAAATCCCTTATCTGCCTATTGTGTTGCTAGTGTTTTAGTGAGTTGGCTCCGCTGATCTCCGGTAAAAGGCGACTTATTTAAACATTTTTCTCACCGAAAACTGCTGGTTGAGATGTAGTCGGGATCCATGTTCGCTTGACCGCTCTGATCCATAGTAAAGCTTCACCTCCGGGAATTTTAAACAAGGAATCACCGTGTGTTTGTGTGGATAAAGGCTAAAGCTTTCCAACTCCATCTTTTTACTTTGACTTCTCCATTATTAATTGAACAAATTGCAAAAGATTCAGCAACACACAGCAACAAGAAATTTTTAGCAAATTTAAAATCGTAATTTAATAAACTAAAGCGGCTGTATTGTCATGTGTTGCAATGTTAATATTTCATCATTGATATATAAATTATCAGACTGCGTGGTGGCTAGTAGTGGCTTTCAGTAGGTCTTTAAGATCCATTAAACATATAAAAACACAATACAAAACGTTAAAAACAAAACACTAAAACATTTAAAAAAAAACACAATAAAACATTAAGAAAACATAAAGCCCAAATGTCAGTTTCTAACATACAAACATGTGTGCCAACGTCCAGATGAGTCCAGATGAGTACCTGACAGAACTGCAGCCAGGGTTCCTTAACACAGTGATTATGTCATTTTCAGACTCAGATGCCCGACACATAAACTTATACACAAGGTTGCATAGCAACGCTGAGAAAGTGGGCGGTATAGCTCGGTTGGTGGAGCGGCCGTGCCAGCAACTTGAGGGTTGCAGGTTCGATTCCCGCTTCCGCCATCCTAGTCACTACCGTTGTGTCCTTGGGCAAGACACTTGACCCACCTGCTCCCAGTGCCACCCACACTGCTTTAAATGTAACTTAGATATTGGGTTTTACTATGTAAAGTGCTTTGAGTCACGAGAGAAAAGCGCTATATAATTCACTTCACTTCAATATATACATTATTTTTTACACCTACATTGAAAACATTACATTTGACTAATCTTTTGTAGATTTAAAGATTGGCTCAAAAGGGAGTGGGAAGAAGTCAACTTATTAGGTCCCACCCCTATGACAATATATAATACAATAATATATATAATATAATTCAATTCAGTGGTTGCTGCGTAGATGCTATATATTATCTATATATAGCGGCATAGCTCGGTTAGTAGAGTGGCCGTGCCAGCAACTTGAGGGTTGCAGGTTCGATTCCCGCTTCCGCCATCCGAGTCACTGCCGTTGTGTCCTTGGGCAAGACACTTTACCCACCTGCTCCCAGTGCCACCCACACTGCTTTAAATGTAACTTAGATATTGGCTTTCACTATGTAAAACACTTTGAGTCACGAGAGAAATAGCGCTATATAAATATAATTCACTTCACACTAACAAACATCTGGCTCGCACTGAAGCTTCTTGGAGTTCCCAGGAGAAGCCTCATACAATCATTATATGCAACCTGCATCTTCTGTAAGCTTTTCCGCTTATACTTTATTTGATCTGAGAGTTAGCATCCTCTGCAGTGGACACGTCTTTTGCACAACAGTGAAACATGTGTAACTCTCAAAAACAACTGCAGAAGAGACTTTGGTTCTCTAAATAAGTGAAGTGAAGTGAATTATATTTATATAGCACTTTTTCTCTTGTGACTCAAAGCGCTTTACATAATGAAACCCAATATCTAAGTTACATTTAAACCAGTGTGGGTGGCACTGGGAGCAGGTGGGTAAAGTGTCTTGCCCAAGGACACAACGGCAGTGACTAAGATGGTGGGAGCAGGGATCGGACCTGCAACCCTCAAATTGCTGGCACGGCCGCTCCACCAACCGAGCTATACCGCCCCGAACTATAGGTTCCCTACCCCTGCTATAAAGTGTGTACAAATGAATGGAAAGAGGTTTTGTGGGGTTGTGAGTTAAAATATTTTGCTAGTTTTGACACAAATCTGAAGCCAATCCAGCACATATATTATGTAATCTGTTTAAAAAAAAAAAGTGCTTAGTCCTGACTAACTTCAGATTGGGCCGTCTTACTGACAAATAACAAAATGGCAGTCATCTAATATTAGCAATTAAACGCTTGAAAATTTTTGAAAGACATAACAAAAGTCGCGTAAAGCTGGCAAAAAAAGGGTTTGGAAAACATCAAATACATTCTATGAGAATTGCAGATTCATTTACAAGCGCCACTGATTGCCTGCAAAGCTTGGAAAATAAAAATAAAAAAAATAATTAAAAAAAACGCAGAAACCTACTTCCTGTCCAAGCTCTAGACAGGAAGCGGTCGGCAGTCCCGTAAGCGTGGTGCCGCACAGCAGCCCCTACAAGAATAATATCAAAAAGAGAAGTGCAGCCCCTTGGTTCTTAGCTTTCTGGAAATGTGGCCTCTTGATCCGTTTGGTGGAATGGACCTGCCGGTAGGTAATGTCGATATTATCAATCAATCAATCAATGTTTACTTATATAGCCCTAAATCACTAGTGTCTCAAAGGGCTGCACTACTGCACTATGTTTGCATGCTTGCTGGCAGCGTGACTCCAGGATGCAGAGACATTAGGTGACATGCAAGTTACCACTTATTTCAATTAAGGACGAGTACAGGAACCAAAGCTTTAGGCACTTAGAAATATCTTGTGCACACAACACAAATCCACAATAGACAACAAA
>NC_084622.1:46232603-46310103 GCF_033978795.1 Nerophis ophidion
CAACTTCCTCGATCAGAGTGTCGATTGACTTTTTAAGTTCGCTATAATCAGCCTTGGGCGCCATCTCGTCTTTGTAACAGCGCACCGGCTAGTTACTCCAGACATTCACTTGATAAATTAATTGCAAATTTCCTCCTTACATTATTAAACTTAAATATTTGGAGTAAAATTTGCGAGCACCAGTTCAGCTACCGGAACAGGAAGTGACTTCAATCCACCCTCAGGAGCACTCAGGTGCTCTGGCTGTCCAGGTCTATAGACAGGTAAAAGGTCAAGGGCGAGCGTTAGAGTCTGTGTCCAGGCGAGAGGTCGAGATCTGGGAAGGCAGTAAGAAGACAGGAAGGAATACGGGAGAGAATAAACACAGTCCAAATCCAGGGAATCAAGAGTAGTGTACAAGACAAGTAGCTACGTTCTGGCTAAGTTCTGTTCACCGACTTACTGGGCCCCTACTCTTCAGGGCACAGCCTCAGGTCTTCAGGCCAGGGTTTTCTAAATATCCCCAAAATTGGTTTTAAAACCCCTGGAGACCTGGCATTCCAGACTATAGCTCCCAGACTCTGGAACAATTTGCACCATTCCCCCTGTGATCTTGACTGTTTTGACACTTTTAAGAAACATTTGAAAACTGCGCTTTTTAGTAAAGCTTTTAGTCAATGCACCTTTTAACTATCATTTTTAAACTACTTTGTATTCTTTTTATGATGTTGCCCCTGTGGTTTCAATTGAATTGTTGTTTTACTTCACCTACGTTTTGTACAGCGCTTTGTCATTTGATCCGTGAAAAGCGCTTAAAAAATCAAATTTACTTACTTACTTACTTACTTACTTACTTACTAGATACACTTAAAGGCCTACAGAAACCCACTACTACCGACCACACAGTCTGATAGTTTATATCAATCAATCAATCAATCAATGTTTATTTATATAGCCCCAAATCACAAATGTCTCAAAGGACTGCACAAATCATTACGACTGCAACATCCTCGGAAGAACCCACAAAAGGGCAAGGAAAACTCACACCCAGTGGGCAGGGAGAATTCACATCCAGTGGGACGCCAGTGACAATGCTGACTATGAGAAACCTTGGAGAGGACCTCAGATGAAGTATGACACATAGAATGGAGCTGCTATGCCCGTTTAAATAAGAACATCTCATTTCAGTAGGCCTTTAATTAATCCTCTAAAAAAGAGGACATGTGTTTGCCTTAGCGTAAAATGGTCAAACATACACACACACATATAAAAAGAGTTGTAAAACGTGGTTGAAATCAGTGCATGATGCCTCTGGAAGCTACACGTGAACGCCTTGTCCAAACCTGCTTTGCAACCACAGGCCTCCCCCCCGCCAGTTGTAACCTGGTTCAAAGACGGCAGCATCACCTCAGGAAGAGAAGTCATCACCAAAAGCAACAATCACTCCCAGTTTCTCCTCCCCTCCTCCCAGCGCAGTGATTCTGGAGAGTACCGTGTCCACCTGAAGAACGACTTCGGAGAGGCGCACTATAACGTCAATGTCAGCGTTGCAGGTTTGTCAGGACTCTTTTCTTTCCCATTTCTTTTTTGGTGATGTGTTTATTAATAAAAACCTCTCCTGTTGCTGTCAGACTCTCCTCGGCCCCCAAAGAACCTCCACTGGGTGGAAGAGGTCCCGGGGACTGTGACCCTACAGTGGGATCACACTCCAGACCTGGTGGAGGATTATGATAGAGTCCATTATGTCATCCTTAAGCGAGACAGCAGCACTCCTTCGTGGTTTACCATGGCTGAGTGTGTCTTCAGCAGCAAGTACACCGTCAGCGGACTGCTGCCGGGGAGGAAGTACTACTTCAGGGTCGTAGCGCACAACTCTATCGGAGACAGTGATCCCTTAGACTCAAGTCAAGCGCTCATCATCGCCAGGGAAAGAGGTATCGGACTTGTTTCTTTTGTTTTTTCTGTTTAATTGGCTTTCAACACACTTTCAAAAAGATCATCCATGTAATGAGGAAGAGAATTATATTTTTTGCGCCAATTTATTGTTTATTTGACGTGGACATCAAAGTTACATTGGACAAAGAAGATTGAGTATTTTAGCACATGTGCTAATTTGCATCACACATGAGGCTAATAGGATGATCAAAATAATAAGAGTAGCTAGAAAATGCAATATTGGCAGAAATTGTGAGTGAATGCTGAAAAGCCGAACTGAAACAATAACATTTAGCACGCTAGCCGGATAGCATCAAGACTGTTAGGTGTATACACTAGGAATGGGAATCATATGGCCCCATTTGTCGCAGTTTACCGGACACATGAAACGTGACGAATTAGAGGTGCACTATCCACTTTAGCCGCCAGGTGGCAGTAGAGTGTGGAATACCTTAGAATTTGTTTTGCGGAAATTCCAACTTTGAGCAAAACGTCAGTTGCTATGTAAATTGGCGCTTTCCATCTTTTTCAGCAGACTGTAGCAAAATTATTAATCTCTCCCACCCCTCCTTTCATGCGAGATCCACCCAAGAATGGGCCCTATGACGCCCTTCTCAACTGTAAATGCAAAATGGGCAAAACAATTAGCATGCACAAAGTAACAAAGTATTTAACTCTGAGGTACATACCAGCTTAAAAAATATATGCTAACTGTTAGCATGTGTAAGGAAACACTATTTTTGACTGTGCCAACAAAAATATGCTTAAAAGATAGCATTCTCGCAACTGACTAACATCATCAAGGAACATTTTGATTTTGGGATGGAGGAAATTTTGAGGAATCCGGGAAAACTGGGAATTTAAAAAAAATGTATAGCTTCAAAGTCCTGATGTTTTGATTATGGAATGATTAAAATATGTTGAAAAATTTGGGAGACAACGTTAAAAGAAAAACGTGTGAAAATAGCGGAAGGAAAAGGTGAGAATTCCGAAAACGGTCGGTTTTTAATGTACAGGATGAGTGGAATAATTTGACAGTGAGAAATGTTGGTAATGTGGACTTTTGAAAAATTGTCCAATCATTTCAAATGGGAAAATACAGTTGTGATCAAAATTATTCAACCCCCATACAATTTGGGTGTTTTAGCAGGTTGGACATGTATTCCGTATTTTCAAATAAAGATGCATTAAATAGACAAATGCAACTTGAATTACAACATTATATTTTGTAACATACCAAACAGTGTCATTTCTCTTAATATCTCATTGACAAAATTATTCAACCCCTGGAAGATCATAACTCTTAAGAACAGAATTTGAATAAAGCCTTTTCAATCAGGTGTTGAAAACACCTGTAGATGTGATTAGAACCATAACGAGCAACAATTAAACGGATTGAAAAAGACTGTGACGCTCAGCTTCTTGTAGTGGGTCAATGGTGTATTTGCAACATGGTGAAGTCCAGGGAGTGGTCAAAGAAGTCAAGAGAGGAGGTCATTTCTCTTCATAAGAAAGGATATGGATATAAGAAAATAGCAAAGACATTACACATTCCAAGAGACACAGTTGGGAGCATAATTCGCAAGTTTAAAGCTAAAGGCACAGTGGAAACACTACCTGGGCGTGGTAGAAAGAGGATGCTGTCCGGTATTTGGAGCGTACAGTGGTGAAAAACCCCCGGGTAACAGCTGAGGAACTACAACCCGACATTGCAGAGGGGGAACGCAGGTTTCGTCCCAGACAATAAGGCGCGCACTACGAGATGAAGGCCTCCATGCCAGAACTCCACTTCTGACTACCAGGCACAAGGAAAATAGACTCCAGTATGCCAAAAATCATCTGGACAAACCCCAAAGGTTTTGGGAAACTGTTCTATGGAGTGATGAGACAAAAGTGGAACTCTTTGGGCCTATGAATCAACGTTATGTCTGGAGGAGAAAAAAATGAAGCTTACAAAGAGAAGAACACCTTGCCTACTGTTAAGCATGGTGGGGGGTCAATCATGCTCTGGGGCTGTTTCTCTGCCTCAGGTACCGGGAATCTCCAGCGCGTTCAAGGCATTATGAATTCTATTTCCTAGCAGGATATATTAGCTGCAAATGTCATGAAGTCAGTGACGAAGCTGAGGCTTGGGAGACGTTGGACCTTCCAACAGGACAAGGATCCCAAGCATACCTCCAAATCAACATCAGAGTGGTTGCAGAAGAAGGGCTGGAAGACTCTGGAGTGGCCAGACCTAAATCCTCTAGAAAAGCTGTGGTGGGACTTGAAGAAGACAGTTGCAGCACGCAAGCCCAAGAATATGAATGAACTGGAGGCCTTTGTCCAAGAGGAATGGGCTAAAATACTGGAGATGCTTGCAAGAAGCTTATGTATCACCTTTGAAGGATGTCATTACTGCCAAAGGGTGTTCTACTAAGTACTAAAGATGCATGGAACCAGGGGGTTGAATCATTTTGTCAATGAGATATTGAGAAAAATGTCCTTTTTTGGTATTTAGTAAAATACAGTGTTAGAATTTAAGTTGCATTTGTCTATTTGACACATCTTTATTTGATATGACTATAAACAAAATACGGAATAAATGTCCAACTTGCTAAAACACCAAAATTGTGTGGGGGTTGAATACTTTTAATCACAACTGTATGCCCTGCAAAATGTGGAATTCCTGAGAAATGTGAGATTGTTCAAAATTATAAAACAGATAGCACACATATCATAAATAAGCTGAACATAGTGAAAGTGGAATGGTTTGAATCCGATTTTAAAAAATATGGAAGAAGAAGGCAGACGAAAAACTAGGCCAAATAATAATTACAATACCCTTGGCCTGATCTACTCAGATCCAAATACCACGTGCTAAACAGCGTGTGCAAACTATAAAATCGCGTGTACTATTAGTTGGCGTGTTGTGTATGATCTACTAAAGCTACATTTAAAACTGTTGATTGGTGCAGATTGGCCTTTTTAAATGAAGTGTTTGAGTGTGTTTTGCGGCTAACACTATGGAGACACTCATTTACCGTACGTCAGTGCTGCAGTGCATCTACAATAGAAACCCACTTTCTTAGCGTGCTGAAGGTTTACCCTGGATGATGCTGGCACTACCTGAAAGCGTAATGCCCTGGATTGTTCCAGACACAAGAAAATGCATATTGCAAGAAGTATTTTTCATATGTATTTAAAAAGTAACTGTTTAAAAGACGCCAGCAGACATCAAAATGCATTAATACAATTTGTTTTACTCCGCTCCTTAAGGCATACAGCAATACAATATCATTAGGAAATGATGTTTCTAAATAGACTAATATTGTGTAATATTTTATTGTCTCATATTTTAATTTTGATTATTCTGATGTGGGATCGGAACCGAAGATGTCGCCCTTAGAGACACTTGTGATTTAGGGCAGTATAAATCAACATTGACTGATTGATTCATTCATTTTGAACAGTCCAAGTATGTTGACAAGCATACACAGCACAGTCGCCTCCTTTCTCACAGACTTTTCCCGCCAACTGTCAGTTTGCACGTCCTTTCTAGACGTACTAAATAAAGACAAAAAAGCAGTGGCCGCAGAACAATTTGAGTTTTGATGAATCACACAGTGAGGGCTGAATAATCATACTTGCATCTTCTCCTTCCAGTATTGTGGGCCTTCTGTTGATCTACATATATTTATGAAAACAAACTCAAGTGCGCTCTCTATTTTTTGCTCACTTAAAGGGGAACTGCCCTTTTTGGGGAATTTTGCCTATTGTTCTCAAACCTTACGTGAGACAAACACACATATATTCTATGTTTTAAAAAAACATGCTAGAAAAAGTCAGATTACAATGGAGGTGTTGGGATTCGCTCTATTCCGTATTTTAAGCGCTCGAAAACCCCCCCATCAATGTTTTATATACACACTGTTAAGTAATGTATGAGCAGGCACATTCATAACAACATGAAATATTCACATATTTTGGTCATTTGAATCAGAATCGGAATCAGAAGTACTTTATTAATCCTCAAATGGAAATTAAGATTTTCAGCACAATCCAGACAAAAATTACAGGGAGACTGAACAGGATTGCTGATGGGTCTGCCAACTTCCGGCACCCCTTACAAAAAAGGTGAGAAACAGGTCAACTCTAGGTAGGGTGAGCGGATGTGAGTAAAAAGAAAAAACTTTGGCCAAGGGGAAAAAACCCCCAAAAACTCATAGCCATAGCACACATGAACATGTGTGTACCAGGAAAACATCAAAGAGCATAAAGGAGATTAAAGACATTAAAACAGCAGAACTGATGCAACCAGCTGCCACTCCAGCAGTGCCATTTCTACATCCAGCTTACAAAAGTAAAACAACAACAAAAACTAAAAATTATTGACCAATAATATATATTGCGCGCACACAATTGCAGCATGCATAGACAAGCAACCAAACAAAAACATAATTTCAACACCCATATACAATATAAACAGAATACAATGATTTGCAAATCCTTTTCAAGCCATATTCAGTTGAATATGCTACAAAGACAACATATTTGATGTTCAAACTCATAACTTTATATATATTATTTTGCAAATAATAATAATTAACTTAGAATTTCCTGGCTGCAACACGTGCCAAAGTAGTTGGGAAAGGGCATGTTCACCACTGTGTTACATCACCTTTTCTTTTAACAACACTCAATAAACGTTTGGGAACTGAGGAAACTAATTGTTGAAGCTTTGAAAGTGGAATTCTTTCCCATTCTTGTTTTATGTAGAGCTTCAGTCCTTCAACAGTCCGGAGTCTCTGTTGTCCTATTTTATGCTTCATAATGCACCACACATTTTCCATGGGAGACAGGTCTGGACTGCAGGCGGGCCAGGAAAGTACCCGCACTCTTTTTTTTACGAAGCCACACTTTTGTAACACTTGGCATTGTCTTGCTGAAATGAGCAGGGGCGTCCATGAAAAAGACGGCCCTTTGATGGCAGCATATGTTGTTTCAAAAGCTGTATGTACCTTTCAGCATTAATGGTGCCTTCACAGATGTGTAAGTTACCCATGCCTTGGGTACTAATGCACCCCCATACCATGGCTTTTGAACTTTTCGTCAATAACAGTCTGAATGGTTCGCTTCCCCTTTGGTCCGGAAGACACAATGTCGAATATTTCCAAACACAATGTGAAATGTGAACTCGTCAGACCACAGAACACTTTTCCACTTTGCATCAGTCATCTTAGATGATCCCGGGCCAAGAGAAGCCGGCAGCGTTTCTGGATGTTGTTGATAAATGTATACAATAGCGCTTTAACTTGCACTTACAGATGTAGCGATGAACTGTATTTAGTGACAGTGTTTTTTTGAAGTGTTCCTGAGCCCATGTGGTGATATCCTTTAGAGATTGATGTGGGTTTTTGATACAGTGCCGTCTGAGAACTCGAAGGTCACGGTCAGTTAATGTTGTTTTCTGGCCATGCCGCTTACGTGGAGTGATTTCTCCAGATTCTCTGAACTTTTTGATGATATTATGGAGCGTAGATGTTGAAATCCCTAAATTTCTCGCAATGTCACTTAGAGAAAGGTTGTTCTTAAACTGTTGGACTATTTGCTCACACAGTTGTGGACAAAGGGGTGTACCTCGCCCCATCCTTTCTTGTGAAAGACTGAGCATTTTTTGGGAAGCTGTTTTTATATCCAATCATGGCACCCACCTGTTCCCAATTAGCCTGCACACCTGTGGGATGTTCCAAATAAGTGTTTGATGAGCATTCCACAACTTTATCAGTATTTATTGCCACCTTTTCCAATTTCTATATCACGTGTTGCTGGCATCAAATTCTAAAGTTAATGAATATTTGCAAATCATTGTATTCCATTTATATTTACAGCTAACACAATTTCCCAACTCATATGGAAATGGAGTTTGTATGAAAAGAGGAGGAAACCATGAGGAACACAAAAGGATGACACAAGAGCACTGAGCTCCTGCCACCAGCAGCCACAACAACATGGGAAAAAAGCAGTGCATTGATTTGACAGACACATCACACTTGATTTCCCTTCAACAACAACACAGTACGGGTGTATTTCGCATAGAAAAGCATTTGCATACAGTTAACATTAAGCGTTATTTAGGATTACTCAAGCCTTAGTAAGCCTGTTTTTTTTATATATATATATTTTTTATCGTGCTCTGTTTATGTTGTGTTTGCTCGTTTTTCTTGTGTTTTCTTTTAACCTGCCTATTGTACTACCCTTGTGGCCAATGTTAAAGTCCTACTGAAAGCCACACAGTCTGATAGTTTATATATCAATGATGATATATATCAATGATAGTTTATATATCAATGATGATATATATCAATGATAGTTTATATATCAATGATGATATATATCAATGATAGTTTATATATCAATGATGATATATATCAATGATAGTTTATATATCAATGATGTTATATATCAATGATAGTTTATATATCAATGATGAAATATTAACATTGCAACACATGACAATACGGCCGCTTTACTTTACTAAATTGCAATTTTAAATTACCCAAGAAATTATTGTTGAAAACGTCGCGGTATGATGACGCGTGTTTGTGAAGTGAAGTGAATTATATTTATATAGCGCTTTTCTCTAGCGACTCAAAGCACTTTACGTAGTGAAAGCCAATATCTAAGTTACATTTAAAGCAGTGTGGGTGGCACTGGGAGCAGGTGGGTAAAGTGTCTTGCCCAAGGACACAACGGCAGTGACTAGGATGGCGGAAGCGGGAATCGAACCTGCAACCCTCAAGTTGCTGGCACGGCCGCTCTACCAACCGAGCTAAACCGCCCCGTTTGTGACGTTATTGGTTGGAGGGGACATATTAGTCCAGCACCACTTGCGGCTAAAAGTCGTCTCTTTTCATCGCATAATTACACAGTAATTTGGACATCTGTGTTGCTGAATCTTTTGCAATTAGTTCAATTAATAATGGAGACGTCTAAGAAGAATGCTGTTGGTAGAAAGCGGTGGATTGCAGCTGCCTTTAGCAACCGAGACACAGCCGGTGTTTACTCATATAGTGAATTTTACTCACATAGCGCTTTTCTCTAGTGACTCAAAGCGCTTTACACAGTGGAACCCAATATCTAAGTTACATTTAAAGCAGTGTGGGTGGCACTGGGGGCAGGTGGGTCAAGTGCCTTGCCCAAGGACACAACGGCAGTGACTAGAATGGCGGAAGCGGGAATCGAACCTGCAACCCTCAAGTTGCTGGCATGGCCGCTCTACCAACCGAGCTATACCGTTTTTGTTGTGCAGCTTTAACACAGAGCGGTCAAGTGATAATGTTTCTCTCCGTCAATACATAAGTTTTTGGTTGGGAAAATTGTCGGTTCTTACCGGAGACATCGGTGGATTATGGGACCTTCTCCTGTAGCTCTCAAAAAGCAGCTGTGATCTTGGCTCCTCGTCGGCTTTCTCTGACATCCGACTTTCAGCTATGACTTGACTCATATAATTTCACTAAAATACTATCAACACAATAGGCAGATAAGGGATTTTTTTGAGTAAATGTGTCTAATTACATCTGAAACGCTTCCACTGCCTCCGCCTGGAGCCGTCGTTTTTTCTTTTTTTTTTCTTCTTCTTTTTTTTTAGTGCCTCATTAACTTTCCTCATCCACAATCTTTCATCCTCACTCAAATTAATGGGGAAATTGTCGCTTTCTCGGTCCGAATAGCTCTTGCTGCTGGAGGCTATGATTGTAAACAATGTGAGGACGTGAGGAGCTCTCACACCGGTGATGTCATCGTCTGCGACTTCTTGCTGCTGGAGGCTATGATTGTAAACAATGTGAGGAAGTGAGGAGCTCTACAACCAGTGATGTCATCGTCTGCGACTTCTTGCTGCTGGAGGCTATGATTGTAAACAATGTGAGGAAGTGAGGAGCCCTACAACCGGTGATGTCATCGTCTGCGACTTCTTGCTGCTGGAGGCTATGATTGTAAACAATGTGAGGACGTGAGGAGCCCTACAACCAGTGATGTCATCGTCTGCGACTTCTTGCTGCTGGAGGCTATGATTGTAAACAATGTGAGGAAGTGAGGAGCCCTCACACCGGTGACGTCATCGTCTGCGACTTCCGGTAAAGGCAAGGCTTTTTATTAGCGACCAAAACTTTATGGTGGATGTTCTCTACTAAATCCTTTCAGCAAAAATATGGCAATATGTTGAAATGATGAAGTATGACACATAGAATGGAGCTGCTATCCCCGTTTGAATAAGAAAATCTCATTTCAGTAGGCCTTTAATTGTTATTTATAAATAAAGTTGATTAGATTTGATTAATATCCAGCGGGAACAACAATGGAGCAAGAACAGACCCTTGTGGTTCTCCCATTCTGTTTGCCATTCATATGTGACTTGAGTGTGAGTTTCCTGCGCCTTTGTCCTCCAGAGTGCATCAGCAGCCTTCGCCTGAAAGAACATGCTGCACCCCCCCGTCAGGCGAAACCTTCTTTCCTTCTTCCCCTGAAGGACCACGCCGTGCGACGAGGCCACGACTGCACCATGAGCTGTGCCTTTCAGGGCATGCCAACGCCGCAGGTATAGCGCCACAATATATTCCAACGTGCACTCTTTGCAATGTGCTGTCCTGTGAGCACAGACCTCCTGGTACAAAGGACAATCCAAGATGTCGGACCGCAATGGCTTTTGGCAGAGCACGGCTAATGGAGTGTGCACTCTGGTGATTCCTCTTTGCGCTGTCAAGGATAGTGGCGAGTACACTCTAGTGCTGGAGAATCCACTCGGGACGGCGAGGTGCTCGTGCAGCCTGGTCGTCTTCGGTGAGTTGTACACAGAAGGCGAAAGACGTAGACTGCAAAAACTGAAATCTAAGTAAGATGAAATATCTCAAATAAAGTTGATATTTGCTTATTTTCTGTCTGATTAGATCATTCTTCTCACTAAGCAGATTTTATGTTAAAGTGTTTTACTTGTTGTTTTGGTCCTAAATTATCTTAGTACAAACCCCGTTTCCATATGAGTTGGGAAATTGTGTTAGATGTAAATATAAACAGAATACAATGATTTGCAAATCCTTTTCAAGTCATATTCAGTTGAATATGCTACAAAGACAACATATTTCATGTTCAAACTCATAAACTTTTTTTTTTTTTTTTTTTTTTTTGCAAATAATCATTAACTTTAGAATTTGATGCCAGCAACACATGACAAAGAAGTTGGGAAAGGTGGCAATAAATACTGATAAAGTTGAGGAATGCTCATCAAACATTTATTTGGAACATCCCACAGGTGTGCAGGCTAATTGGGAACAGGTGGGTGCCATGATTGGCTATAAAAACAGCTTCCATGAAATGCTAAGTAATTCACAAACAAAGATGTGGTGAGGGTCACCACTTTGTAAGCAAATTGTCGAAGAGTTTTAGAACAACATTTCTCAACGAGCTATTGCAAGGAATTTAGGGATTTTACCATCTAAGGTCCGTAAAATCATCAAAAGGTTCAGAGAATCTGGAGAAATCCCTGCATGTAAGCGATGATATTGCGGACTTTTGATCCCTCAGGCGGTACTGCATCAAAAAAACGACATCAGTGTGTAAAGGATATCACCACATGGACTCAGGAACACTTCATAAGACCACCGTCAGTAACTACAGTTGCTCGCTACATCTGTAAGTGCAAGTTGAAACTCTACTATGCAAAGCCAAACCCATTTATCAACAATATCCTGAAACACCGCTGGCTTGGTTGGGCCTGAGCTCATCTAAGATGGACTGATGCAAAGTGGAAAGGTTTTCTGTGGTCTGACGAGTCCACATTTCAACTAATATTTGGAAACAGAGGACGTGGTGTCCTTCAGAACAAAGAGGAAAATAACCCTTCGGATTGTTATAGGCGCAAAGTTCAAAAGCCAGCATGTGTGATGGTATGGGGGTGTATTAGTGTGTTGTAGTCAGCATGTGTGATGGTATGGGGGTGTATTAGTGCCCAAGGCATGGGTAACTTACACATCTGTGAAGGCACCATTAATGCTGAAAGGTCCATACAGGTTTTGGAGCAACATATGTTGTCATCCAAGCAACGTTATCATGGACGCCCCTGCTTATTTCAGCAAGACAATGCCAAGCCACGTGTTACAACAGCATGGCTTCATAGTAAAAGAGTGCGGGTACTTTCCTGGCCCGCCTGCAGTCCAGACCTGTCTCCCATCGAAAATGTGTGACGTATTATGAAGCGTAAAATATGACTGTTGAAGGACTGAAGCTCTACATAAAACAAGAATGGGAAAGAATTCCACTTTCAAAGCTTCAACAATTATTTTCTTCAGTTCCCAAACGTTTATTGAGTGTTATTAAAAGAAAAGGTGATGTAACACAGTGGTGAACATGCCTTTTCCCAACTACTTTGGCATGTGTTGCAGCCATGAAATTCTAAGTTAATTATTGTGGAAGGGGCGTGGTCCACGTGTCCCTTGCGGGCGGGGCATGTGCAGGAGCCGGCTGTAAAGCAACGACAGGTGAGGAGATTTCTCAGCTGGAACGAGTTATCTAATCACCTGTCTCTTAATCAGCAGCGTTGGAGACCATGAGGGGTGGAGGAGACCCGGGAAGCAGAGACACGCTGGACTGAAAAGCCTTAAAACTTTTTACTGCTGAAAAAGCAAACCAATCAAAATAAAAGAATTGTATCACCTGACAGCTGGGGTCCCGAAGGTCATTCAAGCCGCCACAAGAGAGTGCCACAGTTATTATTTGCAAACGAAATAAAGTTTATGAGTTTGAACATGAAATATGTTGTCTTTGTAGCATATTCAACTGAATATGGCTTGAAAAGGATTTGCAAATCATTGTATTCTGTTTATATTTACAGCTAACACCATTTCCCAACTCATATGGAAACGGGGTTTGTAAAATATTACAACTTGTTGCTGAAATTGTATGACATATATTGAGTAAAACATGCTTGAAACCAGAATATCAAGTGTTGCAAAGCTGGGTCATCAACACTCACAAGTACAAAACTGCTTTTTCAAAATAATAATTTGTTATTTCAAGCATGAAATACAAAAATCATGACTTTGACACAGTCGTGTCTCATAATTAAAACAGATGACAGCCAAATGGACTTTGCTGTTTTATTCGAAATGAAACACTACTAAATACGTACTCATATAGTAGTATAGTTGGCACAGTACAGTACACTGACAGTTAATATTTAAACATTTCACATGTGACATGTCAAACTATTGTACATACATATATATACTGTATATAATGCATACACACACACACACACATATATATATATATATATATATATATATATATATATATATATATGTAGGTGTGGGAAAAAATCACAAGACTACTTCATCTCTACAGAACTGTTTCATGAGGGGTTCCCTCAATCTCCTGATGATTGAGGGAACCCCTCATGAAACACTTCTGTAGAGATGAAGTAGTCTTGTGATTTTTTCCCACACCTACATATTGCGCTCTACCACGGTATCGAGCACTATTCTCTGGACAATCCAATCAAGATATATATATATATATATATATATATATATATATATATATATATATATATATATATATATATATATATATATATGTATATATATATATATAAAAATATATACATATGAAATAAAATACATTTTTAGACAATATGATGTACCTGAGCGGCTCGTAGAGTAACAAGCGGTTGTCTTTTTGCCTTTCCATTAAGAAAAATAAACTAGTTTTTACTACAAGTTTGCTGGTTTCAAGAAATGTGATGTCGAGCACATATCATTATGTCAAGATAACAGCACAGGCATTTACTTCATTTAGAAAATGTTTTCAACATATTGAGAAAAAAGGTCTATTTTTTTCTATCAAGAAAAGTACACTTGTTATTAGTGAAAATAAACTTATTTTAAGGTATTTTTGGGTTCATTGGGGTTAGCTAGTTTTACTTGTTTTGGAAAGTCTTGACAAGCTAAATTTTCTTTTTCTATTAGTTTATAATTCTCCTTAATTGAAGTACAATACCTCTAATTTTTGTGTGTTTTTTCTTGTGTTTGAACTCTGCCTTTTTCATTGTAAACATGTGTTACAGAACATGCACAGTGATTCCATGTTGTTTTCCAGATAAGGATGACAAGAACCTGCTGGAGAGTCTGACTAAGCAAGCAAAGAAGGAGAAGCTTATTGTGTAGGAGATCACATACACACTTGTGTTATTCACAATCACTTTGCCCAAATATCTCATCTTTTCATTGGGGCAAGGTTGTCTTTTATGCATGAACTTTCCCTTGCAGTACAATAAATGACCACCAGAGGTCAGTGACATAATTTTCATTTTTTATGTGTGGTATGTTTAAGGTCCTTTTAAATGGAATTCCTTCATTTCAGTCTAAATACATCATTAGGTTGTTGCTGCCTAAGGCAGTTCTACATTTTATATCCCCTCTTACACATCTACAATGAAACCCAAATATCAGGAAGCCATTTTCAATAGAATTGAATGCGGTTGTACAACCACAATCATAAGCGAGATACAATGTTATTAATAATACAACAATGCAACAGATGAAGTATACCACAGCTTTTAGGTCAACAATATTTGCTCATATGGATGGGCAGGTCAGGTTAAAAAAAAATAAAAATAAAGATCCATCCATCTATTTTGTACTGCTTGTCCCTTTTGGGGTCACGTGGGGGTCGCTGGATTCGGGCGGAAGGCCGGTTACACCCTGGACAAGTCGCCACCTTATCACAAGAAAAATAAAGATAATAATGGAAAGCAATAATACCAAAAAAACTCCACAGTACTCAACATCCTTGGTCTGCAATGGTTGTTTGAACATTACTTGAATATAATGGTTGTAAAAAAGTATTGTTGAACATGACCTTTTTGACCTTGGGACTAAGAGGGAGGCAGAGGGGAACGGGGCCTACTCCAAATAACCACACCGAATAAGTCATTTTACTCTTGATTTTAATGGTATTCAATCATTGTATTTAACCTCTACTTACAGTTCAGGATAAACCGTGTCAACTGATATGAAAGCAAGTGTTGATTATCAAACATTAAGTCAGGCTGATTACAAAAAATAATAGTGATTAAAATATACTGCAAAAGAAGGGACTCATAAAAACTAATGAACATAAATTACAACATAAACATAAATTACATGAATACAATTAAAAAACCCAAAACCAGTGAAGTTGGCACCTTGTGTAATTCGTAAACAATTCTTTGCAAATCCTGTTCAACTTATATTCATTTGACAAGATATTTAATGTTCTAACTGAGAATTATTTTTTTTTTGCAAATATTCATTAACTTAGAATTTAATGGCAGCAACACATTGCAAAAAAGTTGGCACAGGGGCATTTTTACCACTGTGTTACATGGCCTTTCCTTTTAACAACACTTACTAAAAGATTTTGAAGCTTTCCAAGTGGAATTTTCTCCCTTTCTTGCTTGATGTACATTTTAAATTGTGCAACAGTCCACAGTCTCCATTGAGATATTTTAGGCTTCATACATAGAGGACGGCGTGGTGCAGTGGGAGAGTGGCCGTGCGCAACCCGAGGGTCACTGGTTCAAATCCCACCTAGTACCAACCTCGTCACGTCCGTTGTGTCCTGAGCAAGACACTTCACCCTTGCTCCTGATGGGTGCTGGTTGGCGCCTTGCATGGCAGCTCCCTCCATCAGTGTGTGAATGTGAATGTGGAAGTAGTGTCAAAGCGCTTTGAGTACCTTGAAGGTAGAAAAGCACTATACAGGTACAACCCATTTATCATTTATTTATTTATATTGCGCCACACATTTTCTTTGGAAGACAGATACCAAGCAAAGCCGGCGGTGTTTCTGGGTGTTGTTGATAAATGGCTTTCGCTTTGCATTGTAGAGTTTTAACTTGCACTTACAGCTGTGGCGACAAACTGTAGTTACAGACAGTGGTTTTCTGAAGTGTTTCTGAGCCCATGTGGTGATATCCTTTACACACTGATGTCAGTTGTTGATGCAGTTCCGCCTGAGGGATCGACGGTCACAAGCATTCAATGTTGATTGTCAGCCTCGCTGCTTATGTGCAGTGATTTCCCCAGATTCTTTGCACCTTTTGATGATATTACAGACCATAGATGGTGAAATCCCAAAGTTCCTTGCAATAGCTGCTTGACAAATGTTGTTCTTAAACAATTTGCTCACGCAGTTTTTCCCAAAGTGGTGACCCTCGCCCCATCCTTGTTTGTGAACAACTGAGAATTTCATGGGAGCTGCTTTTATAGCCAATCATGGCACCCACCTGTTCCCAATTAGACTGTTCACCTGTGGGATGGACCAAATAAGTGTTTGATGAGCATTCCTCAACGTTCCCAGTCTTTTTTTGCTTGTGCCAGCTTTTTTTGTATCTTGTATCTTGTCGTTGCATTCAATTAAAAATAAGTTGAAAAGGATTTGCAAATCATTTTATTCAGTTTTTATTTACGATTTACACAACGTGCCAACTTCACCGTTTTGGGTTTTGTACACAGTGACAAAAATAAATAAAATCTAACTAAACTGATAATAAACAATAACAATATTATATATTTCTTTAAATAACTGTCAATAAAAGTAAATTAAAAATACAGGTTCACCACTTTAGTCTTAATTTTTGCACTTAATAAACCTCACTATGACTTTAGTTCCAGACTTCTTCTGTTTGTTTAATATTGTCATTACTGCCACAAGTGTTGGAAAAACGTTTTACAACTGAGTACCACTGCGGCCCATACGGACCACAGCTGAGAGCCCATTGTTGGGCCGAAGCCCTAAAGGTTAAGAAACACTGACTTATTGTATACTCAAAACAAAAATGCAACAAAAAAAATGGGATAAGAAAACTTTTAAGGGAGTGTGGAAGCTGCCTTCCAGTGGGTCCTCCTGACCACCAAGCATTTGCAGGCAAGCCCGTTTCATTGTTACAAGACAGTTTTGATTCTGCCAAACAAGTCTCCCGGTGCTTTTCAGCAGTCGTCTTTTTGTCAATGTTCGTCGTGCTCTCGCTCTTCCCAAGTTCCAACCATGTCTCTCCTCTCGCTTGCTGCTTATACAGAGCGACAGGTGACTAGATAACAAGGCCCGGGTGGACCATTTAGACACCTGTCGCTGACTTCGAGGCCGGTCCTGGCACACACACCCTCATTGCAGGCCCGCAGGCCGCGCCCCCCCCCCCTCCTCAGGGAGAAAAAAGTGTTTTATACTATATGCATAAAGTATATTATATACAGCAGTGGTCCCGACCACCGGGCCGCACAAGAAATTAAAAAATAAATAAATAAACAAAGTTTTTATTTTTATTTTTTTATTATTAAATCAACATAAAAAACACAATATATACATTATATATCAATATATCAATATAGTCTGCAGGGATACAGTACGTAAGCACACATTTCTTTATGGTAAACCCCCCCCCAGGTCCGTGGGACACATTTGCAAGAATTAACCGGTCCGCAGCTACAAAAAAGGTTGGGGACCACTGATATAATCTCCTTATCATATTGTATAATCTGGCCCAGGCATGCAAAGGGGAAGCATAACTTTGTGGCGTTGGTGGGACATGCAGGGGCCAAATGAAGTTCCATTGGAGATTTGTGCTAATGTGGATAAAAAACTTGATTTTCTTCATACAGCAGATAATGGAAACTAAAATGTGTGTAAGGTCACCAAGGCCTGACAGCCAAGGTGTGTGACTGTGTGGGTGTGTGTGTGTGTGTGTGTGCGTGTGTGTGTGTGTGTGTGTGTGCGCGTGTGTGTGTGTGTGTGTGTGTGTGTGTGTGTGTTTGTGTGTGTGTGTGTGTGCGTGTGTGTGCGTGTGTGTGTGTGTGTGCGTGCGTGCGTGCGTGCGTGCGTGCGTGTGTGCGTGTGTGTGTGTGCGTGCGTGCGTGTGTGTGTGTGTGTGTGTCGCACTTGACTGTGTTTTAGTTTCCAGCTGCCAGAGCTGGGAAATGAATCCGATATCCGGACGTGATCAGAGAACCACCACAGGGGGTGCAAGCGTCGGGTTGCCAGTTTCCAAACAATTGAGCAGTGACAGGCTATATAAAGTGAAATCACGGCTTCTTTCAGCCTCTTCATTGCTCACTGATGGCACAAGAGGGTGGATGTGGGGGTGCGAGTGTAAACAGTTCATCTCGGAGATTGTCGGTGAAACTGCAGTGAAGGTACTGTGCCGATCTAAATAAAGGGAGTGCTTTGAAGGTTAGTGTAAAATTGTCAGGTTCCAACACTGATGACATCTAATAATCAGACAAGAAGCAAGGAAACATGCAGAGACAGAGGTCAATTTAGCTCATGAGGAGTCACGTGTTTTGGGCTGTACTCTAATTACAGATCCAAACTACGTTCTAAAAAAATCAAGCCCGCGCGCCTCCTCTATTTGTTAGGAAAGTCCCTATTACATCACTGTCGCTGAGGGAAGGGGGTAGACTCGACAACTCCAGTTAGACACAATGTATGATCATACAAAAATGCAAATATGTTGACACTTGGTGCTATCACCCAGTCTCTGCTTTGTCCCGGTACCCAATGTTCGGCCTTGGCAGTTAGCAGGCAGAGTCTGGACAAAACACTGATAAAAAAAGGCTAGATATCTTTTGGATTGCTCGCTCTGCACTAATACATGAATACCACTTCAGCCCAAATTGACAATACTTTTTAATAACGGCCCTTAAGCATAAAGTTATGATGATAATAAATACATAATTATTGTAACATTTTCCTCCTGTTTATCACATAACTTCCCCAGAATCTTCTTATCCCCAATAACTTCTTCTTGCGATTTTCAGTTAATATTTCATTTCTTTAGGGCCAAGTTATGTTTACACTCAGAGTTGAATGTTATCATATTTTCATATTTTTTCTGCATATATGTATAGTCACCAGGGTCTGAAAACAGATCAGGCAGGTATCCTCGTCATCAGATTTATCTTCCTTGTCGTCCACCAGAGGGTGCATCTGAACAGTTCTATCATCTGCTGGGCTGATCGCTGTGGTAATCAGATGGTTAAGGAAAGAACCCAGACAGGGAATACAACAACATCCACACAACGTCAGTATTGCTGCAAACACAGCCATAGATACCAGAATTGATGATACGAAGTTCTTGTATTTGCCGAACACTTCCAACCATCCGTCCCACATAGATGAGTGCTCTTCCATTTTCCCGTTGAGGGTGCGAAGGCCTTCCAGTGCTCTGGTCAGGCTATCTTCTGCATCAGTGTAGTTTGGTAGGAAGTGCAACACTGTTTACCCAATATTGCGCACATGTCACCTTTTTCCGCTAACAACATGTCCGGCGCCATACGGTTTTGAAAGGCCATAAGGGAGGTTGCGGCGAGTTGATCAGCGAGTACTTCAAGTCCAGCCTGTGTCCAATTTCCTAATCTCTGTACGTTGTAATGGACGTAGTTTATTCTGTCAACATTTTTGGTAATCGTACACCACCAGCAGACGGGTGATTCGAATCCAGCTGCAACTTGATTTACCAATTTGTACTCGTGAGGTCCACCTCTGGGGACACCTATTGCATCGATACAAGTCGGATGTCCAACACTTTGCCAGTTTACATCACGTGTAGTTATTTTCCAATGTTTGGGTATCAAACTGTTCGGGCGTGTTAACAATTTTTGTACAAATGTTCATACATTTACTTAGTTGTCTGATTAGTTTCCTAACTGTTGTCCAGAGCCTTGCATGTTAATCCCGGTGTAAGTAGTTTTGGTCACATGTTTATCAAATATTGGTTTCTGCCTTGTTTGTTTGGTTACAGGGTAGATTGTATCCCATGTGGTGCAATTCCATTCAGGAGTTCTTTTGCTGATTACTGCAATTAAACTTTTTTGCCATAAGTAACCAATTAACAGCCAAAGGAGGAACCAATTATTACACACCAGTTGTTACTTTGAACCATTTATCCACATCATCAAATGGTACGCTTACAACTGTGACTCCAGCGCTTTTAGTATGGGTGTATGCGAAAGTGAATATGTTTACTATGTGACAGGATGAGTGGAAATTAACTGATTTGATAGAGGATGTCGTTTCCACCGAACTAAAAAGTATGCTTTTACGATTGAAAATTACCTTTGTGATGCAAATCCTTAAAAAAGACAACAAAAAAAAACACACCTGATTATCAAGTGCAAAGCTTGTTGCTAATAAAATAAACCAGTTTAAATTTTCCTGAAGGACCTCTCCTGAAGGAATCAATAAAGTACTATCCATCTATCTATCCATCTATCTATCTATCTATGTAACCATATAACCCATTGTTGAGCAGCGAAAAAAACAAAACAGAATTTGTTTCTCAACTGTGGTCCGTATATGGACTGCAACGTACTCAGTTTTAATCCAGTTTTCACTTGTGGCAGTAAAGGTGACAATAAACAGACCGAATTTGTCTGGAGTTAAAATCATAAGCGCAAAAACTATGACTAAAGTGGTGAAGCTGTACATTCAATTCCAGTTTTTTTGAAGAATATATAAAACTAATACTTATCACAAATTTAATTAAATTGTATTTATTTTAACAATGTGTAAGTGTACATACATTTATTTTTATTAGTCCTTTCTTTTCCAGTATATTTGATGGGTATTTATTTTTTGTAATCGGATGACCTAATCTTTGATGATAATCGTTGTGATTAACAGGTGCTTTCATATCATTTTGACAGGGTTTATCCTGTTAAACTGTGAGTAGGTTGAATATGATTATTGAATATGATTCAAATCAAGAGTAAGAATGTCTAATTCAGTGTTAATATTTGAGTGGGTACTGAATAAATTGGGCCCCAAAGTCAAAAGGGTTAAGATCCTGTGAAGTAAACCACAGCAAATTTATAAAGCTTTTTGTAGAAAAAATGTCCAAGTGCGCAGTTTCACTTTGCGTTTTCCCACACCCTGGCCAACAACAGAATATCAGTGTGGATTGACTCGAAACTTGCATGCATTGAAATCAAACCTTGTTGAGTGAATCTGATATATGTGAAAAACTTGAAATGTATGAATTAAAAACAGCAGCAGCATCTGATTATCAGAATAGATTACAAAAATGAGCTGAGATAACATCAAAAGCACTCCAAAAATGTGCAAGTGAATTGTATTGACTGTTTTTTGAACATTTGACCATGACTCCTCAGTCTGTGGGAATCTCAAAACCGAGGAAAAAAAAGGCTTTACTGGCTTGTGCAGATGTTGATTGATGATAGGCATAAATAGCCGCCTGATTGGCGACTGCCATCAGGTGTGCCCGGCTGCCAATCTGGGACAGGTGAGGTAAACGAGCCGTCAGGGAGAAAAGCTGGAAATGGAACAAAAATACGAGGGCTGACAGGAAATAAACATCGAACAAGAAAACACAAACAGAAATGAAGTGACAGATCGTCACAGGGCCTCTAAAATCCTGACAACATTTGCACTTATTTCACAGTTCTGGACCTAAATATGATAACTAACTTTAATCTGTGTAATATCGCTAAAATTCGCTCCATTTTGTCCAAAAATGACGCTGAGATCATTATTCTTAAGTCCGTTACGTCTCGTCTCGATTACTGTAACGTATTATTTTGGGGTCTCCCCATGTCTAGCATTAAAAGACTACAGTTGGTACAAAATGCGGCTGTGCACTTAAGATGTGACTTTAAGGTTTTACTACTTACGTATAAAATACTACACGGTTGAGCTCCATTCTATCTTGCAGATTGTATTGTACCATATGTCCCGGCATTAAATCAGCGTTCAAAGGACTCTGGCTTATTAGTGATTCCCAGAACCCAAAAAGAAACCCCGTTTCCATATGAGTTGGGAAATTGTGTTAGATGTAAATATAAACAGAAAACAATGATTTGTAAATCCTTTTCAACAAGATATTTGATGTTCAAACTCATAAACTTTATTTATTTTTGCAAATAAAAAATAACTTACAATTTCATGGCTGCAACACGTGCCAAAGTAGTTGGGAAAGGGCATGTTCACCACTGTGTTACATCACCTTTTCTTTTAACAACACTCAATAAACGTTTGGGAACTGAGGAAACTAATTGTTGAAACTTTGAAAGTGGAATTCTTTCTCATTCTTTTTTTATGTAGAGCTTCAGTCCTTCAACTGTCTGGGGTCTCCGCTGTCGTATTTTACGCTTCATGATGTGCCAAACATTTTCGATGGGAGACAGGTCTGGACTGCAGGCGGGCCAGGAAAGTACCCGCACTCTTTTACAACGAAACCACGCTGTTGTAACACATGGCTTGGCATTGTCTTGCTGAAATAAGCAGGGGCGTCCATGATAACGTTGCTTGGATGACAACATATGTTGCTCCAAAACCTGTATGTACCTTTCAGCATTAATGGTGCCTTCACAGATGTGTAAGTTACCCATGCCTTGGGCACTAATACACCCCCATACCATCACACATGCTGACTACAACACACTAATACACCCCCATACCATCACACATGCTGACTACAACACACTAATACACCCCCATACCATCACACATGCTGACTACAACACACTAATACACCCCCATACCATCACACATGCTGACTACAACACACTAATACACCCCCATACCATCACACATGCTGACTACAACACACTAATACACCCCCATACCATCACACATGCTGACTACAACACACTAATACACCCCCATACCATCACACATGCTGACTACAACACACTAATACACCCCCATACCATCACACATGCTGACTACAACACACTAATACACCCCCATACCATCACACATGCTGACTACAACACACTAATACACCCCCATACCATCACACATGCTGGCTTTTCAACTTTGCGCCTATAACAATCCAGATGGTTGTTTTCCTCTTTGTTCCGGAGGACACCACATCCACAGTTTCCAAATATAATTTGAAATGTGGACTCGTCAGACCACATCACACTTTTCCACTTTGCATCAGTCCATCTCAGATGAGCTTGGGCCCAGCTAAACCAGCAGAGTTCCTGGGTCTTGTTGATAAATGGTTTTTGCTTTGCATAGCAGAGTTTCAACTTGCACTTACAGATGTAGCGACCAACTGTAGTTACTGACAGTGGTTTTATAAAGTGTTCCTGAGCCATGTGGTGATATCCTTTACACACTGATGTCGGTATTTGATGCAGTACCACCTGAGGGCTCAAAGGTCCGTAATATCATCGCTTTGGTGCAGTAATTTCTCCAGATTCTCTGAACCTTTTGATGATTTTACGGACCTTAGATGGTAAAATCCCTAAATTCCTTGCAATAGCTCGTTGAGAAATGTTGTTCTAAAACTGTTCGACAATTTGCTTACAAATTGGTGACCCTCACCTCATCCTTGTTTGTGAATTACTTAGCATTTCATGGAAGCTGCTTTTATAGCCAATCATGGCACCCACCTGTTCCCAATTAGCCTGCACACCTGTGGGATGTTCCAAATAAGTGTTTGATGAGCATTCCTCAACTTTATCAGTATTTATTTCCACCTTTCCCCACTTCTTTGTCACGTGTTGCTGGCATCAAATTCTAAAGTTAATGATTATTTGCCAAAGAAAAAAAAGTTTATGAGTTTGAACATGAAATATGTTGTCTTTGTAGCATATTCAACTGAATATGGCTTGAAAAGGATTTGCAAATCATTGCATTCTGTTTATATTTACATCTAACACAATTTCCCAACTCATATGGAAACGGGGTTTGTAGATGTTTTCTAACAGGTTTTGGCACAATTAGGAACGTCCACTTTTAGCTCCAAAATGTGGGCATGTCTGTATCTGCCAGCTGGCGTCACCCACAGAAGACTGGCGGTCATTTAATAGTGTCGCATAAGTTTTGGTATCATCTTTATCTTTATCCCCTATCATGTGGTTTTGATGTAACATTCGAAGAAGTTATCAAATATGTCTGGGAGATGCAATGTTGCAGGTTGTAGCAAGTCAACTAAAGAAGGTTCCGCCTGCATACATTTCCAAATGATGGGAATATGATGAAAGAAGGAACCTCGCCAGTCAAATGGACTCGCACAAAATGGGACGAACCAAGCAAGAGGAGCACAATTGGCAGCGCTCATCTTAATGACTTGGATATCAAAGAACAGTTTTGGTCTCAAGAAAATGCTATCCCAAAAATTAGAAGCGCCCTCCATGGGAAAAAAGACAGAGTCAGAACCTGCGGGGAAACTGAGAAAGAAAAGTAACTTAGAAATGACAGAAAAAGAAGATGCTCTTCAGTTTTTTTAGTCCTCTTCTACTGATGCTTGAGGAAACGCTAAAAGAGCATGAGGAAACTTAGGCTATGGGGTCTAAGGAAAAGGAGATGGAAAGTCCGGAATTGGTCATTTGCTAATGATGTTAACCATATGAGCTTTGAAGAAATCATGGACCATGAATTGATGAAGGTGGACCCCGACTTAAACAAGTTGAAAAACTTATTGGGGTGTTAGCATTTAGTGGTCAATTGTACGGAATATGTACTGTACTGTGCAATCTACTAATAATATGTACTGTACTGTGCAATCTACTAATAATATGTACTGTACTGTGCTATCTACTAATAATATGTACTGTACTGTGCAATCTACTAATAATATGTACTGTACTGTGACATCTACTAATAATATGTACTGTACTGTGACATCTACTAATAATATGTACTGTACTGTACAATCTACTAATAATATGTACTGTACTGTGCAATCTACTAATAATATGTACTGTACTGTGCAATCTACTAATAATATGTACTGTACTGTGCAATCTACTAATAATATGTACTGTACTGTGCAATCTACTAATAATATGTACTGTACTGTGCAATCTACTAATACAAGTATCAATCAATCAATCAATCAATCAATAAATCAATCAAAACCAGAGCGTCAAAAACATGCAAATGAAGTGATCCAAATAATAGTTTTACATGCCTTTATCCACACCGTCTATACGGGCTCCAGTTCTGTCGATGACACCAAGAGGGGCGGCATTAAGATTCTGGTGAAGGAAAGGGGGCGTTCTAAGTAGTTAGTTATCTACCGATTACTCAAAAACGAATTGATATTATGGGAAATGACTGCTAGAATCATTTTCAGGAGCAAAAAAAATACATAAGGAGACATTTCGGTCATGTGGAAGCTACTTATGGCTCGTAACACAAGCTCTGTGTATTAAGGGCGACTGGATCAATCCAAATATCTATACAATCACTCCCAAGGGTAGTATCAGTATTGGATCTGTCTTACATTTATGAATTAAGTTTACGAGAGCTGCTTACAATATACAGTAATTTAACTTAGTTTATGCTATTTTTACACATTTTCAATCCTTTTTCTGTGACCTTTCAGAATAAGTGTCGGTTTTCTGACCGAGTTCTGAGATTGGATCGTACATTGACGTTTCGTAAGAAGAACAGAGCTCTTTGACGGTACAAGCTTGGCATTGAGTGAATGAAGCACATTTGGAGATAACTGGCAGGGCCCGGAGAAACCAGACGAATGGAAGCGGAAAAAGAGGAAGAAAGCTTCATGGGGAGAAGTCCGGGTGGCTTTCTGGAAGTTTTCCATCCGCAGCCAAACAGCATGCAGTCACTAAACTGGAGTTGTGTGTTGTTTGTGTGTTCATGGATTTAAATATTCCGCAGGCACCGTCTTCCTATGAGGAAGCGGTGCCTGCGGAATCTGTGGTGGACTCTCCTATTTCTGGGGCTGAGGTCGCTGAGGTAGTTAAAAAGCTCCTCGGCGGCAAGGCCCCAGGGGTGGACGAGATCCACCCGGAGTTCCTTAAGGCTCTGGATGCTGTGGGGCTGTCTTGGTTGACAAGACTTTGCAGCATCGCGTGGACATCGGGGGCGGTACCTCTGGATTGGCAGACCGGGGTGGTGGTTCCTCTCTTTAAGAAGGGGGACCGGGGGGTGTGTTCCAACTATCGTGGGATCACACTCCTCAGCCTTCCCGGTAAGGTTTATTCAGGTGTACTGGAGAGGAGACTACGCCGGATAGTCCAACCTCGGATTCAGGAGGAACAGTGTGGTTTTGGTCCTGGTGGTGGAACTGTGGACCAGCTCTAGACTCTGGGCAGGGTTCTTGAGGGTGCATGGGAGTTTGCCCAACCAGTCTACATGTGCTTTGTGGACTTGGAGAAGGCATTGGACCGTGTCCCTCGGGAAGTCCTGTGGGGAGTGCTCAGAGAGTATGGGGTATGGGACTGTCTTATTGTGGCGGTCCACTCCCTGTATGATCAGTGTCAGAACATAGTCCACTCCCTGTATGATCAGTGTCAGAACATAGTCCACTCCCTGTATGATCAGTGTCAGAGCTTGGTCCACATTGCTGGCAGTAAGTCGGACACGTTTCCAGTGAGGGTTGGACTCCGCCAAGGCTGTCCTTTGTCACCCATTCTGTTCAGAACTTTTATGGACAGAATTTCTAGGCGCAGTCAAGGCGTTGAGGGGTTCCGGTTTGGTGACCGCAGGATTAGGTCTCTGCTTTTTGCAGATGATGTGGTCCTGATGGCTTCATCTGACCGGGATCTTCAGCTCTCACTGGATCGGTTCGCAGCCGAGTGTGAAGCGACCGGAATGAGAATCAGCACCTCCAGGTCCGAGTCCATGGTTCTCGCCCGGAAAAGTGTGGAATGCCATCTCCGGGTTGGGGAGGAGACCCTGCCCCAAGTGGAGGAGTTCAAATACCTAGGAGTCTTGTTCACGAGTGAGGGAAGAGTGGATCGTGAGATCGACAGGCGGATCGGTGCGGCGTCTTCAGTAATGCGGACGTTGTACCGATCCGTTGTGGTGAAGAAGGAGCTGAGCCGGAAGGCAAAGCTCTCAATTTACCGGTCGATCTACGTTCCCATCCTCACCTATGGTCATGAGCTTTGGGTCATGACCGAAAGGATAAGATCACGGGTACAAGCGGCCCAAATGAGTCTCCTGGGCCGGGTGGCGGGTCTCTCCCTTAGAGATAGGGTGAGAAGCTCTGCCATCCAGGAGGAACTCAAAGTAAAGCCGCTGCTCCTCCACATGGAGAGGAGCCAGATGAGGTGGTTCGGGCATCTGGTCAGGATGCCACCCGAACGCCTCCCTAGGGAGGTGTTTAGGGCACGTCCAACCGGTAGGAGGCCACGGGGAAGACCCAGGACACGTTGGGAAGACTATGTCTCCCGGCTGGCCTGGGAACGCCTCGGGATCCCCCGGGAAGAGCTAGACGAAGTGGCTGGGGAGAGGGAAGTCTGGGTTTCCCTGCTTAGGCCGCTGCCCCCGCGACCCGACTTCGGATAAGCGGAAGATGATGGATGGATGGATGGTATTTAAAAGGGACAATGCACAGTGATAAACACAATAACACATCAAATGTTGTGTAAATGTGCCAGATTATATTAAGGCTGGTCAATCAACATAAAAACGGATTGACAAAACAGCAAAATACAATAAACAGACAATTATATAGCAACAGTTGTGAAAAAGGTTAAAAATGTTTGCATGTTCAATTTGCTTGTAATAATGCTTTTCATTTGACCTTCAATAAGAAGACAAGTGTGGCGCTCTCCCTGATTGGAAGACGATACAGCGAGTATATCTATTGCAAAGGGCCAGATTTTGTGTTCCCTTCTTTTTAAGGTGTTTCTCAAAGTACAAAGAAGGGTCCAGAATAACCCTTTGGTATTTAAAATGAGTGACTAGTTCAAGTTCCAACCCGCCCAAAAACACATTGGACCTTTTAATATCTACTCGTTGCTTGCTGAACATCATGAATATTATTTTATTGTTGTTGCATTTAAAGGAGCCATTTGGAAAACTGTACTGTCAGGTCATCATTAAATGGCCCTGATCTGTCAAAAGGCATTAATAAATCGTGTTTTTTTAAATACCTCTATAACTAATAACAATAGTTCAGCCGCGATATGCTCATTTCAAAATTAGATTTACAGCCCCGAAATCTTGTTATTGTTTTCATTTCAATGTCCCACCCTCCACCATTTGACCAATTAGGAAGTTTGTGAGTGCGTTACATCCAGGTGGCCAGTTACGCACTGCCATCTTCGTCGAGCTACTGCCACTGGTAAAGTTACTAAACATGTCAGACCTTATTAAATCTAAAAGGCGTCGTTGCGATTTTCTACTTATTCATGACAAAGCCATGAACAAAACGAGGATTTGTATCAGGGATGCCTTTTAAAGATGGAGACGATTGAAGGTGGGGAAGATTTCTTCATCTAACGCCAAACTTGCCAATTTCCTCCTTGATAGGTAAGTAAGGCATTTACGTTTTCTTCTTACTTGTACAAACCCTGTTTCCATATGAGTTGGGAAATTGTGTTAGATGTAAATATAAACAGAATACAATGATTTGCAAATCCTTTTCAACCCATATTCAGTTGAATATGCTACAAAGACAACATATTTGATGTTCAAACTCATAAACATTTTTTTTGGGCAAATAATCATTAACTTTAGAATTTGATGCCAGCAACACGTGACAAAGAAGTTGGGAAAGGTGACAATAAATACTGCTAAAGTAGAGGAATGCTCATCAAACACTTATTTGGAACATCTCACAGGTGTGCAGGCTAATTGGGAACAGGTGGGTGCCATGATTGGCTATAAAAGCAGCTTCAATGAAATGCTAAGTAATTCACAAACAAGGATGGGGTGAGGGTCACCACTTTGTAAGAAAATTGTCGAACAGTTTTAGAACAACATTTCTCAACGAGCTATTGCAAGGAATTTAGGGATTTTACCATCTACGGTCCGTAAGATTATCAAAAAGTTCAGAGAATCTGGAGAAATCACTGCACGTAAGCGATGATATTACAGACTTTTTATCCCTCAGGCGGTATTATATCAAAAACCGACATCAGTGTGTAAAGGATATCACCACATGGGCTCAGGAACACTTCAAAAAACCACTGTCAGTAACTACAGTTGGTCGCTACATCTGTAAGTGCAAGTTAAAACTCTACTATGCAAAGTGAAAGCCATTTATCAACAATATCCTGCCTGAAACGCCGCCGGCTCGGCTGGGCCCGAGCTCACCTAAGATGGACTGATGCAAAGTGGAAAAGTGTTCTGTGGTCTGATGAGTCCACATTTCAAATTATATTTGGAAACAGAGGATGTGGTGTCCTCCAGAACAAAGAGGAAAATAACCATTTGGATTGTTATTGGCGCAAAGTTCAAAAGCCAGCATGTGTGATGGTATGGGGGTGTATTAGTGTGTTGTAGTCAGCATGTGTGATGGTATGGGGGTGTATTAGTGTGTTGTAGTCAGCATGTGTGATGGTATGGGGGTGTATTAGTGTGTTGTAGTCAGCATGTGTGATGGTATGGGGGTGTATTAGTGTGTTGTAGTCAGCATGTGTGATGGTATGGGGGTGTATTAGTGTGTTGTAGTCAGCATGTGTGATGGTATGGGGGTGTATTAGTGTGTTGTAGTCAGCATGTGTGATGGTATGGGGGTGTATTAGTGTGTTGTAGTCAGCATGTGTGATGGTATGGGGGTGTATTAGTGTGTTGTAGTCAGCATGTGTGATGGTATGGGGGTGTATTAGTGTGTTGTAGTCAGCATGTGTGATGGTATGGGGGTGTATTAGTGTGTTGTAGTCAGCATGTGTGATGGTATGGGGGTGTATTAGTGTGTTGTAGTCAGCATGTGTGATGGTATGGGGGTGTATTAGTGTGTTGTAGTCAGCATGTGTGATGGTATGGGGGTGTATTAGTGTGTTGTAGTCAGCATGTGTGATGGTATGGGGGTGTATTAGTGTGTTGTAGTCAGCATGTGTGATGGTATGGGGGTGTATTAGTGTGTTGTAGTCAGCATGTGTGATGGTATGGGGGTGTATTAGTGTGTTGTAGTCAGCATGTGTGATGGTATGGGGGTGTATTAGTGTGTTGTAGTCAGCATGTGTGATGGTATGGGGGTGTATTAGTGTGTTGTAGTCAGCATGTGTGATGGTATGGGGGTGTATTAGTGTGTTGTAGTCAGCATGTGTGATGGTATGGGGGTGTATTAGTGTGTTGTAGTCAGCATGTGTGATGGTATGGGGGTGTATTAGTGTGTTGTAGTCAGCATGTGTGATGGTATGGGGGTGTATTAGTGTGTTGTAGTCAGCATGTGTGATGGTATGGGGGTGTATTAGTGTGTTGTAGTCAGCATGTGTGATGGTATGGGGGTGTATTAGTGTGTTGTAGTCAGCATGTGTGATGGTATGGGGGTGTATTAGTGCCCAAGGCATGGGTAACTTACACATCTGTGAAGGCACCATTAATGCTGAAAGGTACATACAGCTTTTGAAACAACATATGCTGCCATCAAAGGGGCGTCTTTTTCATGGACGCCCCTGCTCATTTCAGCAAGACAATGCCAAGTGTTACAAAAGTGTGGCTTCGTAAAAAAAAGAGTGCGGGTACTTTCCTGGCCCGTCTGCAGTCCAGACCTGTCTCCCATCGAAAATGTGTGGTGCATTATGAAGCGTAAAATAGGACAGCTTCAACAATTTGTTTCCTCAGTTCCCAAACATTTATTGAGTGTCGTTAAAAGAAAAGGTGATGTAACACAGTGATGAACATGCCCTTTCCCAACTACTTTGGCACGTGTTGCAGCCTTGAAATTCTAAGTTAATTATTATTTGCAAAAAAATATATATAAAGTTATGAGTTAGAACATCAAATATGTTGTCTTTGTAGCATATTCAACTGAATATGGCTTGAAAAGGATTTGCAAATCATTGTATTCTGTTTATATTTACATCTAACACAATTTCCCAACTCATATGGAAACAAGGGTTGTAATAAATGGAAATGGACATTTCGTATGCAAACTATATTTTCAAATACATTTTATGATATTGTCTAACAAAGCTAGTATGTTCATGCAACAAATTCCTAGCCTTCTTGCCCAGTCAATGACACATGGACATACATGCTAACGGGGGAATTATAAGTCCCTTAGCCTGTATGTTGATGTCTATTCGAAATGAAAGGGCAAAATATATTTTTAACAAATGAAAGCTATGTGGATATGAGTAGTGCCGGTGCCTATTTAGTTGTCAATTTGCTGATACGCTGAGGAAATGGGTTCCAACATTAGCACGGCTGTCGTCATGGCAACGTGAAAGGTACGAAGACAGCCAAATCACATGATAAAAGAATTCCTCATGCCTGTAGGCAAACCTTGGTAAAATGTCTCCTCTTTAGTTCCACCAGTATAACCATTGCTAGTGTTGCTTGTGGTTCGTTTTATTCCCGATAGTACTGACAATAACCATTTGTTGTGATATTGTACGCAAGCATGAAGTACTTTTTCCTGAAAATAGCCTCATTTCTGTGTAAAATGTGTTGGTTAGAGACTTGTTATTGACAAAACGCTTGCCCATTCAGCTATTATGGTCCAAGCACCTCAACTCCTAGTAAGAGGCAGTGGAAATTTGAAGTTGCTTGGAGTATCCTAGTCGATGGAGCTGGATTCAGCTGCGTATCTGGCAACCTCAGTCAGGGCGAGACGGAGGGGACTACAGAATTTTGACCGTGATTGCACTACCATTTCTGGCCACATTGTTACATATGACACCTTTATCAACAGACGTGTTATTTAGCTAAATTAATTTTATATTGTGCACTTGTAAGCTTCAAAGAAATGTCCTTAGTATCATTAGCATGAATAAAGATGACAGCATCATCGCACACATTCTGTACATTAAACTCTTAAAGGTCTACTGAAATGAGATGTTCTTATTCAAACGGGGATAGCAGGTCCATTCTATGTGTCATACTTCATCATTTCACCATATTGCCATATTTTTGCTGAAAGGATTTAGTAGAGAACATCCACGATAAAGTGAGCAACTTTTGGTGCTAATAAAAAAGCCTCACCTTTACCTGAAGTCGCAGACGATGACGTCACAAGTGTGAGGGCTCCTCACGTCCTCACATTGTTTATAATGGGAGCCTCCAGCAGCAAGAGCTATTCGGAGCGAGAAAACGACAATTTCCCCATTAATTTGAGCATGGATGAAAGATTCGTGGATGATGATATTGATAGCAAAGGACTAGAAAAATAAAAATAGATAAAGTTTTTAAAAAAAAAGGCGATTGCATTGGGAAGGATTCAGATGTTTTAGACACATTTACTAGGATAATTCTGGGAAATCCCTTTTCTTTCTAGGGGTGTTGCTAGTGTTTTAGTGAGATTAAATAGTACCTGATAGTCAGAGGGGTGTGTCCACGGGTGTGTTGAGGCCAGTGTCTGAGGGAAGTCGATGGCAGATACAAGGACGGCGCAAACTCCACAGATCTCCGGTAAGAAGCGACTTTTTAACACATTTTTCTCACGGAAACCTGCCGGTTGACAAGTGGTCGGGATCCATGTTCGCTTGACCGCTCTGATCCATAGTAAAGCTTCACCTCCGGGAATTTTAAACAAGGAATCACCGTGTGTTTGTGTGGCTAAAGGCTAAAGCTTCCCACCTCCATCTTTCTACTTTGACTTCTCCATTATTAATTGAACAAATTGCAAGATATTCAGCAACACAGATGTCCAGAATACTGTGTAATTATGCGATGAAAAGAGACCACTTTTAGCCGCAAATAGTGCTGCGCTAATATTTCCTGAGAGTCCGTGACATCACGTGCATGCGTCATCATTCCGCAACGTTTTCAACAAGAAACTCCGTGGGAAATTTAAAATTGCAATTTAGTAAACTAAAGCGGCCGTATTGTCATGTGTTGCAATGTTAATATTTCATCATTGATATATAAACTATTAGACTGCGTGGTGGCTAGTAGTGGCTTTCAGTAGGCCTTTAACATTAATATAGAGTGAAAAGAGTAAGGGACCAGTGATGGATCCTTGAGGAACACCGATCTATTCAATATGATTGTAAGTACTGTATTGAATTCATAAATCAGGAAGCTGACACTCCAAAATGGCGATGAATATCCGCTAGACATGCGCGGATATGCAATTATATCATCCGCAACCGCATCACTAAAGTCGTCATCCAGCCGCCATCCACCCAAACCAACATTTTATCAGAACCGCAAACGCCCGCCACCTGCCCGTTGTTATATATACGGAGTCGGCAACCTTTACCACTAAAAGAGTTAGTTTGACCCGTGTCACAAAGTGAAGAAGGCAATGGGAGCCACTAATGTTCTCGTAAATATCCGATGGTGCTCATTCAGATAACGGGAATAAGTGCGTGCTGTGAAGCCATTGCCTTTGACACCTTCGACAACATGTACGAACCATTTGCCAGTCCAGCAACATGCTGTATGCAGCTTACGCAAACACACGTACAAGATTGATGGGCATACTGGGTGACACAGAGTACACTAATGGTTGTGATATAAACAATTTTAACACTCTTAATAATATGCGCCATACTGTGAAGCCACACCAAACAATGACAAACACATTTTGGGAGAAAATCCTCACAGTAACACAACATAAACGCAACATAACAAATAACCAGAATCCTTTGCATCCATGACATCCATGATATACTTTACACCCCCGTGCCCCCAACCCCGCCCACCTTACCGACGCACGGAGGGGGGAGAGGGGGAGGGGGGGGGGGAGTTGATGCTAGTGGGGTGTATAATTTAGTCAGGAAATGTCATGGATGCAAAGGATTCTGGGTGTTTGTTGTGTTGCGTTTATGTTGTGTTACTGTGAGGATGTTCTCCCGAAATGTGTTTGTCATTCTTGTTTGGTGTGGCTTCACAGCGTGGCGCATATTAGTAAGAGTGTTAAAATGGTTTATATCACAACCATTAGTGTACTCTGTGTCACCCAGTATGCTTTGCAGTCGTGTGTGTGTGTGTGTGGAAGCCACACACAACATGTTGCTGAACTTGCAGGTAAATTGTCCATGTTGTAGAAGGCGTCAAAGGCAAAGGCTTCATAGCACGCCCTAATACTTATTAACTGGGTGACTGCCGGCAGACATACTTGAGATTGTTAAATAAATAAATGATAAATGGGTTGTACTTGTATAGCGCTTTTCTACCTTCAAGGTACTCAAAGCGCTTTGACACTACTTCCACATTCACACACACATTCACACACTGATGGAGGGAGCTGCTATGCAAGGCGCCAACCAGCACCCATCAGGAGCAAGGGTGAAGTGTCTTACTCAGGACACAACGGTCAACCAATGTCTTCTTCGCTTTGTGACACGGGTCCAAAATGGCTTTTTGAACAGTAAAAGTTAGCAATCTCTGAACCATGTATATCATATATTTACAAATGGTTCAACCGCCACCCGCCCGAATCTATTTAAAATCTATTTTTTCGTCATGTCACCCGCCCGACCCGCAATCTCATCCGCGGACTCCGTGGATGAGACCGCAAACCGCGCATTTCTAATATTCGCAGACATTCTTATAGCGGGACTTTGCCTCAGACAGAAGGAAACACGTTGATTGTTGAAGTTGCATTGTGATTGCGTTTATTTACTAGACATTCACATTCATAGCAGTTTTCACTACAACAACGAAACATGTTCGTCTATACAAATTTGAAAGAAAGAAAATCACAAAATGAAAATCAAGGACAATAAAGGAAACTATAGGGCATGGAAATATAGGTAAACACTTTGTTTCATTAAATACAATTAAAAGATACATGTGGAAAACAATGTTTCCAAGAGTGAAATGCTGCTTATTTGCAAAACAAAACAAAAAACTCAACACTGACAGCTCTGAAAGACCTCTAGGAAAATAAATGCAATAAAATAAAAAATGCATTGCTTTGTTGTGCTTCAACAATCATTGTTAGTTCAAATATTTGTAACTTTTCATCTGAATACTACAACAATTAGTTCCATCATCATAGCAGCACATTGTATATTCGGATCACCATTTGAAAGAGTGATAGGATTCATTTGTGTCAGCACATTGTGGGTAATTGTTGTGGTGACTGAGTTTTAGTACACAAGAAAGTGGCAAAAGACTGTAAGAAGTTGTGTCCGCAATTTAAACAAAAAACAATCTTCTGTGGGTGTGAAACGTGGCTCAAATGCTAGAATGGACGGCCAGAAACTTGAGGTTTACTTGGTTGAAATGCAGCTTCCGCCATCCCAGTCACTGTTGTTGTGACCCACCTTGCTCCCACACTGCTGGAAGCGTAGCTTAAATGTAGATAATGGGTTTGTCAATGTAAATGCTGTTTGATTCACTAGAGAAAAAGCGCTATATAAATATAATTCACTTCAATTGACATTGTTTTTTAATAGTGAAAATTCAACATGTTGCCAAAGATTCTAAAATAACTTTGAGCATAGTCTAAAACCTTACAGTGTGTCCCATCAGATAATGTAATAATAATAATGATTCATATAAGACATAACACCCCCCCTGACGTCTCCCAGGTGAGGATCTGCCTCACACGTTGACAACACCCGTCTTAACACAACATCTTGCAGTCTTTCTTCAGACATTTCCAGGTCACAAATACTCAAACATCACATTAGAAACAACATTTGAAGCAAAAGTTGGGTCTTCAATGAACAATTTGCTTTAATTCAGTGGTTCTTAACCTGGGTTCCATCAACCCCTAGGGGTTCGGTGAGTCAGCCTCAGGGGTTCAGAGGAGGTCAAAACACACTCGACTCGTCGTGTAAATAAAAACTTCTCCCTATCGGCATATTACGGATACTACAAAAGCAGAAGTAACACTGATTTGCAGGTGTGTAATTTGTTGTGAGTTTATGCACGGTGTTGGTTTTGTTCTTTGAACAAGGTGAGGTTCATGCACGCTTCATTTTGTGCACCAGTAAAAAAAACATGGTAACACTTTAGTATGGGGAACATATTCACCATTAATTAGTTGCTCATTAACATGCAAATTACTAACATATTGGCTCTTAACTAGTCATTATGAAGTACTTATTAATGCCTTATTTGGCATGGCCTCATTATAACCCTAATCCTCGAACCCTAACCCTAACCAAATATCTCTAAATTAAGCCTTTGTTACTTAGAATATATTCCCTTAGTGTCCACAAACCTATAAATCAAATCTTTGTTACTTAGAATATGTTCCCCATACTAAAGTGTTCCCAAAAGCATAGAACTTTGTCTTGAATTTGAAAAAATAAACATTTCATTTTTCACTAAGAATGGTTTGGTGAATGCACATATAAAACTAATGGGGTTCGGTACCTCCAACAAGGTTCAGAACCACTGCTTTAATTGTACCGTAGGGCTGCAGCTATTGATTCATTTAGTATATAACTAATATATCAATGACTTTCTTTGATTAATTGAGTCACTTTATAACCTCCATTGGGTTGGGTTTTTTCTTTACCCTGATGTGGGATCTGAGCCGAGGATGTCGTTTTGCAGCCCTTTGAGACACTTGTCATTAAAGGCTATATAAATAAAATGTAATTGATTATTTATATTTATTAAATGCACAAAAAATACATAAAAATTTCACTGATTATGTGTGCATTAGGCTTTACGGTGGCAGAGGGGTTAGTGCGTCTGCCTCACAATACGAAGGTCCTGAGTAGTCAGGGTTCAATCCCGGGCTCGGGATCTTTCTGTGTGGAGTTTGCATGTTCTCCCCGTGAATCTGTGGGTTCCCTCCGGGTACTCCGGCTTCCTCCCACTTCCAAAGACATGCACCTGGGGATAGGCCCCTCCCACCTCCAAAGACATGCACCTGGGGATAGGTTGATTGGCAACACTAAATGGGCCCTAGTGTGTGAATGTTGTCTGTCTATCTGTGTTGGCCCTGCGATGAGGTGGCGACTTGTCCAGGGTGTACCCCGCCTTCCTCTGTGTTGGCCCTGCGATGAGGTGGCGGCTTGTCCAGGGTGGACACCGCCTTCCGCCCGATTGTAGCTGAGATAGGCACTAGTGCCCCACGCAACCCCAAAGGGAATAAGCGGTAAAAAATGGATGGATGGATGTGTGCATCAATAATAATAATAATAGAAACATATCATGGAACCTAAGCCTATGTCTGTCGAGCCTCCGTGGTTTGGAATTAAATTTGGAGGAGTTATAGGGATCCCAAAATGCACTAAAACAGGCGCAAAAATGTAAGAAAAATAGTTTTTGCATAATATGACCCTTTTACTCGATTAATGGTTGCAGCTCTATTGTACACTTTAAAAGTCTTCAAATACAAGATTGCTAATGTCTCAACTTTCAAATGATAGAGAAGCCCGGTTGATCCGTACTCTGAACAAAGTGTTTTAACGGACACTTTAAAAACGAGAAGAGTGACAAGAAGGTGCATGAAAATACCTGTACTTCTAAACTACACCAGCTACTGGTTCTGGATCATTACTGGCCAGCCTGGACAGACCCAAATGCCCCCCCGCACCTCTTTCAGGTCTCCCTTTGTCTGCTGGCACAAAGCTCACAACAACAACAGGACTGTTGACAGGCTGAAGTAAAGTGACCGACCCGTCTGCCATCTGTTGGGAGGCTGAAGCAGAGAGTGCCTTCTCCTGTGTCATATTTCCCCCCCCCCTCATCTTATTCCAGCAACATCAGCAGTCAACAGTAGGACAAACATACGTGGGAAAATGACACTAAATGTTAGCTTTGGTTACTCGTGCTGTACAGCAGTATGATGGGAACGACAACTTCCAGCCTTCTGACTTCAGCATGCATAGTAGTGGGAACTTTCTGGAGTGTGTGGGTTGTCCAACAAAAATAACCGGAGAAAGACTTCATCTTCTCTGACGCTCCTTATGCCTTTATTTGGCAACCAAAAAGGGGCTGCTTACATAAAAATGCCTACATGGTGCAGATGAGTAAGACTGCTTGACTCCGTCTTGCGTTTTCTATCGTGCTTCCTGGGCCCGAGGCTCATGACAAAACGAGCATGGACGAGGAAAATGGCGAGTGAGTGTCTGAGCTGTGATGCTGGATGGACAGATTGGAACCACAAGTGGTCACGCTGACGGGTCAGAGTGACAAACGCAACACATACAAACGAGCGTGCTTCGGGCAGAAATGGCACCTTTACTCATTTCTACCACAATTGTTGTCAGCCAAGTGAAAAACTATCGTTATAGCTCCAGGTCTCCCGTCCAAAGGCAAAACCCAGTAACTCAATTTTGGTGAAAACTGAGCTGATAATAATTTTGGAGTTCCTAGGTGATATGCTTTACATTAGTGTATGCGATATTGTCATTTGTTCCGTAAGTAAGCTGTTACGCGCATGGCAGGACCTAGTAACTACCACATAACCGCGTAGATACAACAGAAAAACCTAGTATCTCAAGGGACCAATCGGAGCTTCTTTGTCAGTCGTCTTATTGTCTTTAATGAGACATTTGCAGGAATGGGGGCCGAGGGTCAACCTGATTATGTGATATTATGGCAGGAGGGGATATTTGTAAGATTGGCCCAGGACGTTGCAAGCACCTTCATTAAATGTATTCTTCTTGATTCTTCCCCTTGCATACTCTTTTGGGCAGATAACTGTGGAGGTCAAATTAAGAACTGGACGCTGTACACGGCTCTTGTCCAATGTGCAAACGCAGGATGGGGCCCACCCGAGATTGTGATCAAATATCTGGAGAAAGGCCACACACGTTCATGAGAGCAGATTCAATCCATGGCTCAATCGGCAAGAAAATGAAAGCTGAAGAAAACATCTATACGTTGGATGACTTTGTAGATCTTTGTAAGACAGCATCGAGATAGATTGCTTTTCCTTTGTTTTCTCAAAATCAGCAAGAATTGAGTTACTAGGTTTTGCCTTTGGACGGGAGACTTACACTGGACACTGAATCTGATAAAAAAAAAAAATCACATTCTACTTGTAAACGAAGCAGTCAGCTGGAAAAACATCAGATTTTGAACAAAACATATTTGGTCCACTTTGGCCTGCAGTGTAAATGTAGTCAAAGATGTGCCTGCAGACAGCAGGGAAACATTTGTGTATTAATGAGTCCTTTTCTTTTTCCATTGCAGTTTGTTTTGCATACTCCAGCATATAATTTCACTGTAGAGATAACCAAATATGTCGCATTGTAGGCAATGCTCACTTGTGTTTATCAGAATCAGAATCAGAAAAGTTTTTATTGCCATTGTTTGAGAACGGGTTCACAAACTAGGAATTTTATCTGGCGCAATTGTGCAACATAAAAGACATATAACACACAAATTGATTTGCAATTACGGAGATTTTATGTGTAATTAGTGGAGCTAGGGCTGGGCGATATATCGATATACGCGATACATCGCGGGTTTGTCTCTGTGCGATATAGAAAATGACTATATCGGGATATTCGCGTATACGTTCTCACGCAGTTGCTTTTAGCTGCGGGCATTACACTACAGGCTCCTCCCACTCCTTCTTGTGTCTCCTTTTCACAGACAGTAAGCGCACCTTCTTACATACGTCACATACTGTCACCTCATACATCACATAAGTATCAGCCCTCGCGAAGCAGAGAGGTAGCTGTGATGCTAGCGAAGCCGTGTGAGTGGTAATACGAGAGACAGAAGGTGCGAATGAAGGAAGAATTAATTCCCAAGAAAAAACGCACGGGGTCCATCGTCTGGCGGTGGTTCGGCTTCAAGAGGGAAGATGTCTGATAGACAACTTTAATTTGTCAAGTGTGGGGCACAACGTTGCTACCAAAAGTAGCATAACTGCTAATATGTAGCATCATTTGAAAAGTCACCTGCTCGAGAATGAAGAGTGCTTACTCCGCATGTCAACATCTCCATTCGCTGCCACACGCCCACACCATCAAAATGCCGAGGCAAACATTTCCAGATCAACACCGTATGAAAAAACTAATCAACAACAAAAGGAGATAACGTCCGCAGGAACCTACCACATAGCGAAGGACGAACACTATTTGATTTCCTTTTATGCAGCTCATTTTTATTTGACACTTATTGAAACATCTTGTGTGACATCATGCACAAAAGTGCACTTTATTGGTTTTAAACTATTGTAGTGGTGTTCTGTATAAAAAGTGCACTTTAATTTAGTGTTGTTTTGATATGTCATCTTAGTGACATCATGCACAAAAGTGCACTCATAGCTTGTTTTAAAATGTCTCTGACAATCTTGCACTTTCTGTTTTGGAAATGACATGAATGTTTGTGCCACTGCTTAATAACTGTTTCATAAATACACTTTTAGTTGTGATTTCCCTCTCTGCATGAAAGTTTAAAAGTAGCATATATGAATGCAGTATTTGTTTGAATGTAGACACATAGAATCATCATACTGCTGTCATTATATGCATCAAGTGTTCATTCAAGGCTAAGGCAAAATATGGAGATATATATCGTGTTTTGCGATATGGCCTAGAAATATCAAGATATTAAAAAAAGGCCATATCGCCCAGCCCTAGTTGGAGTTATTGTTACCACTAATGAAGCATGGAGACTAATTGTAATTTAGGGAAACTTGCAATGCTGACCTCACTTCATCACAGCCGAAAGAGACCTCAAATTGAATCCGTTTTGCTTCTTCTCTGGCCTTTTCCGCAGCCTTTAAAAGTAAAAAAAAAGAAAAGAAAAAACAAAAAAAATACTCGTTAGATGCAACAAGACTCCAGTTTTTCCCGTCACTGGACTCAGTTAAAGTGATTATGTCATTTATGATTTTGCGGTAGTTATCTTCTTTCACACTGTGTGAGAGTTATAGAAGTCCCATTTTAATTTGCCCTTAAAGTGATTTCCCAACTCCAAGCTGCCACATTTTCGCCCATGCTATGAACCCTTCGCTTTATGCGATGCTGCTGCTCATTTATGTATTTTTTCCGAGTCACAAGCCTCACTTCACATGCTGCAAAATACTTTAGCCCCGTTGCATCAGACCAATGAAGTTGTATTGTTATTGTTGACTTTTAATGCATTCACATAATCATTCAGTCAGCCGTTCAGCTAATTATGGAATCACCCTCATCTTGGAGAAGAAACAACAAAATGCACAAGACACAGCCCCAAAGCCAAAGACGATCGACTCGGACAATGAAAAAGGAAACGGCCCCCACCCGGAACAGTAATTCACCAATACTAATGGGCCCCGAAAGACCACACTCTCGTAGGCTCTGTTTCAGTCACTGTCTTTTGTTGAATATGTGAATGAACACAAGCGCCTATGTAAATATTTGATGTTTAATTGTGGCAGATGGACTTGTGCGGCCAAAATATATACAAAATAAAATGTATATAAAAATTGAGATGGGTACATCATACATTTGCAGACTTTGCAGCATCGCGTGGACATCGGGGGCGGTACCTCTGGATTGGCAGACCGGGGTGCTGGTTCCTCTCTTTAAGAAGGGGGACCGGAGGGTGTGTTCCAACTATGGTGGGATCACACTCCTCAGCCTTCCCGGTAAGGTTTATTCAGGTGTACTGGAGAGGAGACTACGCAGGATAGTCCAACCTCGGATTCAGGAGGAACAGTGTGGTTTTGGTCCTGGTGGTGGAACTGTGGACCAGCTCTAGACTCTGGGCAGGGTTCTTGAGGGTGCATGGGAGTTTGCCCAACCAGTCTACATGTGCTTTGTGGACTTGGAGAAGGCATTGGACCGTGTCCCTCGGGAAGTCCTGTGGGGAGTGCTCAGAGAGTATGGGGTATGGGACTGTCTGATTGTGGCGGTCCACTCCCTGTATGATCAGTGTCAGAACATAGTCCACTCCCTGTATGATCAGTGTCAGAACATAGTCCACTCCCTGTATGATCAGTGTCAGAGCTTGGTCCGCATTGCTGGCAGTAAGTCGGACACATTTCCTGTGAGGGTTGGACTCCGCCAAGGCTGTCCTTTGTCACCCATTCTGTTCAGAACTTTTATGGACAAAATTTTTAGGCGTGGTCAAGGCATTGAGGGGTTCCGGTTTGGTGACCGCAGGATTAGGTCTCTGCTTTTTGCAGATGATGTGGTCCTGATGGCTTCATCTGGCCGGGATCTTCAGCTCTCGCTGGATCGGTTCGCAGCCGAGTGTGAAGCGACCGGGAAGAGAATCAGCACCTCCAAGTCCGAGTCCATGGTTCTCACCCGGAAAAGGGTGGAGTGCCATCTCCGGGTTGGGGAGGAGACCCTGCCCCAAGTGGAGGAGTTCAAGTACCTGGGAGTCTTGTTCACGAGTGAGGGAAGAGTGGATCGTGAGATCGACAGGCGGATCGGTGCGGCGTCTTCAGTAATGCGGACGTTGTACCGGTCCGTTGTGGTGAAGAAGGAGCTGAGCCGGAAGGCAAAGCTCTCAATTTACCGGTCGATCTATGTTCCCATCCTCACCTATGGTCATGAGCTTAGGGTCATGACCGAAAGGATAAGATCACGGGTACAAGCGGCCCAAATGAGTTTCCTCCGCCGTGTGGCGGGTCTCTCCCTTAGAGATAGGGTGAGAAGCTCTGCCATCCGTGAGGAACTCAAAGTAAAGCCGCTGCTCCTCCACATGGAGAGGAGCCAGATGAGGTGGTTCGGGCATCTGGTCAGGATGCCACCCGAACGCCTCCCTAGGGAGGTGTTTAGGGCACGTCCAACCGGTAGGAGGCCACGGGGAAGACCCAGGACACGTTGGGAAGACTATGTCTCCCGGCTGGCCTGGGAACGCCTCGGGATCCCCCGGGAAGAGCTAGACGAAGTGGCTGGGGAGAGGGAAGTCTGGGTTTCCCTGCTTAGGCTGTTGCCCCCGCGACCCGACCTCGGATAAGCGGAAGATGATGGATGGATGGATGGACATCATACATTTCTATAAAAGTTCATGATGTATGACATTCTGACAATAACATTCAATTGCAGTTTTGTCAAATAATGGAAGTCTCTTTTAAAGTTGATTCATCTAAAGTTTTAATTAATCGCGGATAACCAAAACTAAAAAAATGTTTAATCAGATTTTGACAGCAGATATTATTTGTTGCATTGTTTTCACATCTCAACATTATCAGTGGAAAAGTTCATGTAACGGATGCCAGCTAGTCTGACTGTGTGACAACATGTAAAGTAGAGCTACGCTGGACAATGAGTTGACAACCAATGGCATTAAGCTCATTGGTTAGCACTGCTCAACTTGACTCTCACCCAATTGAGAATTTATACACCAGCTACGCTGCTTTACATTCACTGACTTTTACTGATAAAGTTGTACCTCTGGTTAGCAGTTCCCCAGCTCACAAGTTTGAGGGGGATAGGAACTGTCTATCGGCTAATTGTTATGCTTTAAGTTGCGTGCAATAGTCTCCCCACCGTTAGTTGCCGTTGCGAATTATTAGCTAAAAGCTATTGGAAGACCGAGACTTTGTTTGTTCAAACACGGGAACAAAAAAGTGGGTGCAAAGGGGATGATATTCAATGGATTAAAGAAAGATATGAGCCGATTTGGCAAAGCAGTACGAGCATAGCACTGCTAATGTGCACGAAACCGAAGCAGAATAAGTCGATACCGCCGGTAATTTTTTTTAAACAGAGGACATTAATCGACGCAAATGTGGAGAAGCTGCTTACAGTGTGTTGGACAGAAAAATCAGCTTGAAGGAGATACCCTAGAAGTCTGCTCTCCAAGGTAAAAAATGCTGTACATTATTATTACATAACTTCATAAAACTACAGTTGTTTGTAGTACATTCAAATGCATTGTTTTCATACAATATTTCTTATCTAAAAGTTAGTTTTCTTTTCAAAAGCCAAAATTGTGCTGTTTTTTTCATAAAGAACCATGGTTTGAGATATGCGTATTTTGAGTTACGAACTCTGTCACAAAACCAAATAAACTCATAAGCCAAGGTACTAAAGTAGCGTTACGTAACTTAAAAATAGCCTGTTAAGTGAAAGAAGGTTTTACGATGGCAACTGCTTATTCCTATTAGTTTTTTTTTCTTCCAATTATTCTAACCTTAAAAGAGTCAATGTCAGCCATACATGCTTAGAGGATTGTATAAAACACTGAAGGAGGTCACCAGCACAGATCCATATTTAAGAGCATTGAGAGAATCCATAATATCCAGTAGTGTACTGCAACGATGACTCCATCTGTGATGGGTCACAGCATTTATGGCCTACAGCTGGTTGCAGAGTGTGCATGGAGTCAGCAACACATGTGTGCACATATGCATATAAAAGACATCTGAAGATAATATTTGTGTATATTAGATAAGACTCTCCATTCTGAGAGTGGTATCCAGGGATGAACGATGAAGGATGGGACAGATTCAAAACAAACTGCTAACAAAATTGGTCTGTCAGTTTGTAGACTACTATCGGTTTTGATGTTTACATCTGCTCTTTAGTCCCGATCTCGACCATGCCTGTTAACTAACAAAACAACAGCAATCAAAACAAAACCATTGCCAAAGCAGTAGAAAAAAGCCAGTTGCCACAACTGAGCCGATGCCATCCAAACCCCCTAAAATACAAACACACATACAGAACAATTGATCAACAATATACCTTCTTTTCAGTCAACATTCACATAATGACAGCGTGGACTGCCTGATCAGTTTAAAGAACACCATGGACTTTCTCTCATAGTGAACAATCCTGATATTTCTTCAGCATTTACAATGATTACTATGTACATGTCCAAGGCTGGCCTAGACAATGGGTGGAAAGTGCTACCTGTTTGAATTCCTAAAGTATTTCTCTCAGAGAGGAGTAAAAAGAACCTTCCGCTATAACATGGACTGAGCAAACTCGTAAAAGCCTACCTTCCACAAACAACCCACTCTCCTGCAGATGAAATAAATGCTCAGTCACAAAAGCTTCAGTGGACACTGGCTGATCTAGTCCGTTTTCCCCACTTTCTGGCTTTATTCCTCTTTCTATCTTCATTAGCAGACCAAGCAAATGGTTGTTTGTAATTGGGATGGAAGGAACTAAAGCTAATACGACAGCTCCTAACTTTAAAAATAGCACCTTGTTACAGGGGGAGACGGTCGAGCAGGGTATTCCTGAACGTTGGAAAGCCTGTAATAAAATCCCTTTTTTGAGACGGCAAAAGCTATACCACGATTGCTACTCTTCTTGGGTGTTGGCCGGTTCGTTCCACTTTGAACATTGCCGGAAAACAATAAAAAATGACAGAACATCACAAATATTGAATTGAATGGACCAAGTTAAGTGTCTTGCGTCTGCAGGCGACGCATCAAAAGTGAGGTACGTGAATCGAACACATAAATCCACACATTCTTCTGCTCTCTCTCACACGTTTCATAAAAAGTTCCCAGTGACATGCTCCCCCTAAAAGCAATAAAACGATGAGGCCTACTACTTTGGGGAGAAGGTTAACGTTACCGTGCTAACGCCCGTGGTCACTCGGCGTTTGAGGATCCAAAGATAGATGGGACTGTTGCTGGGAGAGGTTGAAGATAACACTGTCGCAAAAAGAGTGGGGCTATCAAACATGGCCATGGTGCTCCGGTTGCTATGGTAACAATGGAGATGAGGGCTGAGGCTTGGGACTTGGTCAGGGGGTCCTCATATCCTCTTCCTGGCAACCTCCGCATCCTGGCATTCCACAGCCGACAGGGCTATGAGCATCTGGGCGGCGTAATAAGTCGCCATGATGATGGCACGCGAGTGGGGAACAGGGAAGCAGAACTTGTTAACGGCTATAGTGAGGTCGGACACCATGAAGAGCACGGCCCCCAGGCAGGCCGACAGCTTGGTCCAGGTCCACAAGTCGTTGGCCAGCTGCAGGCCTGCGATGGCCCTCCAGCCCATGAAGCCGATCAGACCAATGTAGACGGCCACCAGGTAGGTGAAAGGGCCTGACAGGTAAGGGTAGAGAAGCATGTAGCTGGCGCTGGACACGCCCGTGATCACCAGGCCTGCACGCACATTGACGGGCTTCATCCCAAAGGCAGAGGAGTAGAGGATGTGAGTGATGGCAAACATCAAAAGACCTGTGGAATCATGTAAACAGGAGTGTAAATTCAACGTTACATATCATAAAACCATTCATTTAAGTACAAAACCAGTGCAGTGGACACGTTGCGTACATGGTGAATAAAAACAGAATGCAATGATTTGCAAATCCTTTTCAACTTAGAGTCAATTGAATAGACTGCAAAGACAAGATATTTAATGTTAGAACTGAAAAATTTCTTTTTTTTTTGTTGCAGATAATCATTAACTTAGAATTTAATGGCAGCAAGACATTGCAAAAAAGTTGGCACAGGGGCATTTTCACCACTGTGTTACATATCCTTTCCTTTAAAAGGGGAACATTATCAGCAGACCTATGCAAGCATCAATATATACCTTGATGGTGCAGAAAAAAGACCATATATTTTTTAACCTATTTCCGAACTCTAAATGGGTGAATTTTGGCGAATTAAACACCTTTCTGTTTATCGCTCTGTGGCGATGACGTCAGAACGTGACGTCACCGAGGTAACACAGCCGCCATTTTCATGTTCAACACTGTAGGAGCCAAATAGAGGGCCATACTTGAATTTATGTTTATTTTATTGTTTTTGAGTGATTCATGCGTTTATGTCAGTGTGCACCCTTTGCAGGTGGTGAAAAGTTCCCACGCAGGCCTATAAGGGGCAGGAGCGCGCTGGGCGCGTGATTGGCAGTCGGGCACCAGCATACCATCTGTAGACCGCACCTGTCTGTTGACCTCACCTGTCTGTAGACCTCGGCTTTATAAAGCTACCATTTATTTTGTTTCCCGAGTATTCTGTTCCTTAATTATTGTAAATAAAACAATCTTCAATATCGCTGCTGGATCAGCTTGAATTAGTGGAGGGAAAGCGGGAAAAGGAAGAATAGGTGACAAGGAAGGCTGTGTAAAAGGTGTGAGTCAGACAAGATGCCCGCGCCCCAAGTGGAACAAACATTTGAAACAAAGGGGTTATAGGAACAATCACTTTCAGTGTTTTATGCCACTACAAACACATTACAAACACCGGGTCTCAGCTCTGTTATTTTCCGTTTTTTCGACTATTTTTTGCAACTTTGGAGACATCATGCCTCGTCGGTGTGTTGTCGGAGGGTGTAACAACACTAACAGGGAGGGATTCAAGTTGCACGAAGATGCAAAAGTGTCTTCCGCCAGACCCCCATTGAATGTGCCAGAGTGTCTCCACATTTTACCGGCGATGACAGACATGGCACAGAGATGTATGGATAACCTGCAGATGCATTTGCAACGATAAAGTCAACGAAATCAAAAAGGTGAGTTTTGTTGATGTTGTTGACTTATGTGCTAATCAGACATATTTGGTTGCGGCGTGACTGCCAGCTAATCGATGCTAACATGCTATGCTAATCGATGCTAACAAGCTATTTACCGGCGGTGCTAAAGCAGACATGGCACAGAGATGTATGGATAACCTGCAGATGTATTTGCAACTATATTACGTTTCCTTCCACCCACATTTAATGCGAAACAAACACCAATCGAAGGATTTAAGTTGCTCCAGTGTCACAAGATGAGAAAGTCCTGATCGTTTGGTCCGCACATTTTACCGGCGATGCTAACGCAGCTATTCGGCCATGCTATGGCTATGAATAGCGTCAATAGCTATTCGCTCAATAGCTTCAGTTTCTTCTTCAATACTTTCATACTCCAACCATCCGTTTCAATACATGCGTAATCTGTTGAATCGCTTAAGCCGCTGAAATCCGAGTCTGAATCCGAGCTAATGTCGCTATATCTTGCTGTGGTATTCCCATTATTTGTTTACATTGGCAACACTGTGTGACGTCACAGGGAAATGGCCAGTGTCTTCGGAGAGAGCGAAAAAAACGCACTTTAAAGCTTTTTTAAGGGATATTCGGGGACCGGTAAAATTTTGAAAAAAACTTCCAAAAATACAACAAGCCACTGGGAACTGATTTTTATTGTTTTTAACCCTTTTGAAATTGTGATAATGTTCCCCTTTAACAACACTCTGTAAATATTTGTGAACAGAGGAGACCAATTTTTGAAGCTTTTCAGGTGGAATTCTTTCCCATTCTTGCTTGATGTACAGCTTAAGTTGTTCAACAGTCCGGGATCTCCGTTGTCGCATTTTACGTTTCATATTGCGCCACACATTTTCAATGGGAGACAGGTCTGGAGTACAGGCAGGCCAGTCTAGTACCCACACTCTTTTACTATGAAGCCACGCTGTTGTAACACATGCAGAATGTGGCTTGGCATTGTCTCGCTGAAAAAAGACTTTGCTTGGATGACAACATATGTTGCTCCAAAACCTGTATGTACCTTTCAGCATTAATGGTGCCTTCACAGATGTGTAAGTTACCCATGGGAACTAAGACAACCCCATACCATCACACATGCTGGCTTTTCAACTAAGTGCCTATAACAGTCCGGATGGGTTTTTTTTTCCTCTTTGGTCCGGAGGACACGACATCCACAGTTTCCAAAAACTATTTGAAATGTGGACTTATCAGACCACAAAACCCTTTTCCACTTTGCATCAGACCATCTTAGATGAGTTTGGGTGTTGTTGATAAATGGCTTTCGCTTTGTATAGTAGAGTTTTAACTTGCACTTACAGATGTAGCGACCAACTGTAGTTATTGAGAGTGGTTTTCTGAAGTGTTCCTGAGCCCATGTGGTGATATCCTTTATACAATGATGTTGGTTTTTGATATAGTACCGCCTGAGGGATCAAAGGTTCATAATATCATCGCTTACGTGCAGTGATTTCTCCAGATTCTCTGAACCTTTTGATGATATTACGGACCGTAGATGGTGAAATCCCTAAATTCCTTGCAATAGCTTAATGAGAAACGTTGTTCTTAAACTGTTGAACGATTTGCTCAGGCATTTGTTGACAGAGTGGTGCGTCTGCCACATCCTTGTTTGCGAAGAACTGTGCATTTTGTGGAAGCTGCTTTTATACCCAATCATGGCACCCACCTGTTCCCAATTGGCCTGTTCACCTGTGGGATGATCCAAATAAGTGTTTGATGAGCATTCTGCAACTTTCTCAGTCTTTTTTGCCTATTGTGCCAGCTTTTTTTAAACATGTTGCTGGCATCAAATCCATCCATTTTCTACCGCTTATTCCCTTGTGGGGTCGCGGGGGGTGCTGGCGCCTATCTCAGCTACAATCGGGCGGAAGGCGGTGTACACCCTGGACAAGTCGCCACCTCATCGCAGGGCATCAAATTCCAAATGAGCTAATATCTGCAAAAAATAACAAAGTTTACCAGTTCAAACGTTAAATATTTTGTTTTTGCAGTCTATTCAATTGAATATAGGTTGAACAGGATTTGCAGAGGTAGAAAATGGATGGATGGATGTATTCTGTTGTTATTTATGATTTACACAACGTGCCAACAAAAGTTGGCACGTTGTGTTTAGTTCTAACAGTTAAGTTAGAACTAGCCAGCGCCAGGCTGGATGATCCCTGTACACATAGCAATTTTCGTAGAATAATACACAACTCACAAAATGTTTTTTCTGCTATGTCTATGACTACGTCAGAGTTAGACATGCGTTCTACTGAGGTGGCAAATTATGATGCGTTCAGTTTATCGCAGCGCCAAGTAGACAATCTGAAAATTCCCGTCATATCAATTCCTAGATATGGTCGTAATTATTTTAAGTACACTGCGCATAATAAACGCAACATTATTAATATTGCTACTACGGATAATTTTATCAACAACTCCTTAAAACAGCCCACTACCTATAATATGGGCTTTCTAAACATCAGATCTTTGTCTCCCAAAACGTTATTAATTAATGAGGTCATTAGAGACAACAACCTTAACGTCATCGGTCTTAGCGAAACCTGGCTTAAACCAGACGACTTTTTTGCGATAAATGAGGCATCCCCCCCTAACTATACGAATGCGCATATTGCCCGTCCCCTTAAAAGGGGAGGGGGGGGTCGCACTAATATACAACGAAAACTTTAACTTTAGTCCTAACTTAAATAATAAATATAAATCTTTTGAGGTGCTTTCTATGAAGTCTGCCACACCTCTGCCTCTGTGTCTGGCCGTTATCTACCGCACCCCAGGGCCATATTCGGACTTTATAAGTGAATCCCCAGAGTTTGTTGCTGATCTAGTGACGCACGCCGATAATATAATTATAATGAGGGACTTTAATATCCATATGAATACCCCATTGGACCCACCGTGCGTGGCGCTCCAGACTATAATTGATAGCTGTGGTCTTACACAAATAATAAATGAACCGACGCATCGCAGCGGTAATACGATAGACCTAGTGCTTGTCAGAGGTATCCCCGTTTCCAAAGTTATGATACTCCCGTATACCAAAGTAATGTCCGATCATTACCTTATAAAATTCGAAGTTCAGACTCATGTCCGGCAAGCTAATAATAATAAAAACTGCTCTAGCAGCCGCAACATTAATGCTGCCACAACGACGACTCTTGCTGACCTACTGCCCTCGGTAATGGCACCATTCCCAAAGTATGTGGGCTCTATTGATAACCTCACTAACAACTTTAATAACGCCCTGCGCGAAACCATTGATAGTATAGCACCGCTGAAGTTAAAAAAGGCTCCAAAAAGGCGTACGCCATGGTTTACAGAAGAAACTAGAGCTCAGAAATTATTATGTAGAAAGCTGGAACGCAAATGGCGCACGACTAAACTTGAGGTGCACCATCAAGCATGGAGTGATGGTTTAATAACTTATAAACGCATGCTTACCTTAGCTAAAGCTAAATATTACTCAAATCTCATCCGCATTAATAAAAACGATCCAAAAATTTTGTTTAGTACGGTAGCATCGCTAACCCAACAAGGGACTCCTTCCAGTAGCTCCACCCACTCAGCTGATGACTTTATGCAATTCTTTAGTAAGAAAATTGAACTTATTAGAAAGGAGATTAAAGACAATGCGTCCCAGCTACAACGGGGTTCTATTAACACTGACACGATTGTATATACGGCGGATACTGCAAATATCCAAAATAGTTTCTCTCGTTTTGATGAAATAACATTAGAAGGATTGGGAAACTTATCAAGAAGCTTTTTGTATTATTAGGTCCATCAGTGCTAAATATTATAAACTTATCACTTTCCTCGGGCACTGTTCCCCTAGCATTCAAAAAAGCGGTTATTCATCCTCTCCTTAAAAGACCTAAACTCGATCCTGACCTCATGGTAAACTACCGACCGGTGTCTCACCTTCCCTTTATTTCGAAAATCCTCGAAAAAATTGTTGCAGAGCAGCTAAATGAACACTTAGCGTCCAACAATCTATGTGAAACCTTTCAATCCGGTTTCAGGGCTAATCACTCCACGGAGACAGCCCTCGCAAAAATGACTAATGATCTATTGCTAACGGTGGACTCTGATGCGTCATCGATGTTGCTGCTCCTCGATCTTAGTGCTGCTTTCTATACTGTTGATCATAATATTTTATTAGAGCGTATCAAAACACGAATTGGTATGTCAAACTCAGCCCTGTCATGGTTTAACTCTTATCTTACTGATAGGATGCAGTGCGTCTCCCATAACAATGTGACCTCGGACTACGTTAAGGTAACGTGTGGAGTTCCCCAGGGTTCGGTCCTTGGCCCTGCACTCTTCAGCATCTACATGCTGCCGCTAGGTTACATCATATGCAAATACGGTATTAGCTTTCACTGCTATGGTGATGACACCCAACTCTACATGCCCCTAAAGCTGACCAACACGCCGGATTGTAGTCAGCTGGAGGCGTGTCTTAATGAAATTAAACAATGGATGTCCGCTAACTTTTTGCAACTCAACGCCCAAAAAACGGAAATGCTGATTATCGGTCCTGCTAGACACCGACCTCTATTTAATAATACAACTCTAACATTTGACAACCAAACAATTAAACAAGGTGACTCGGTAAAGAATCTGGGTATTATCTTCCACCCAACTCTCTCCTTTGAGTCACACATTAAAAGCGTTACTAAAACGGCCTTCTTTCATCTCCGTAATATCGCTCAAATTCGCTCCATTCTGTCCACTAAAGACGCTGAGATCATTATCCATGCGTTTGTTACGTCTCGATTACTGTAACGTATTATTTTCGGGTCTCCCCATGTCTAGCATTAAAAGATTACAGTTGGTACAAAATGCGGCTGCTAGACTTTTGACAAGAACAAGAAAGTTTGATCACATTACGCCTGTACTGTATATACCTTTATATACATATATACATACATATATACCTATACTGTATATACCTTTATATACATATATACATACATATATACCTATACTGTATATACCTTTATATACATATATACATACATATATACCTATACTGGCTCACCTGCACTGGCTTCCTGTGCACTTAAGATGTGACTTTAAGGTTTTACTACTTACGTATAAAATACTACACGGTCTAGCTCCATCCTATCTTGCCGATTGTATTGTACCATATGTCCCGGCAAGAAATCTGCGTTCAAAGGACTCCGGCTTGTTAGTGATTCCCAAAGCCCAAAAAAAGTCTGCGGGCTATAGAGCGTTTTCCGTTCGGGCTCCAGTACTCTGGAATGCCCTCCCGGTAACAGTTCAAGATGCTACCTCAGTAGAAGCATTTAAGTCTCACCTTAAAACTCATCTGTATACTCCAGCCTTTAAATAGACCTCCTTTTGGACCAGTTGATCTGCCGCTTCTTTTCTTTCTCCTATGTCCCCCCCTCCCTTGTGGAGGGGTCCGGTCCGATAACCATGGATGAAGTACTGGCTGTCCAGAGTCGAGACCCAGGATGGACCGCTTGTCGGGACCCAGGATGGACCGCTCGCATGTGTATCGGTTGGGGACATCTCTACGCTGCTGATCCCCCTCCGCTTGAGATGGTTTCCTGTGGACGGGACTCTCGCTGCAGTCTTGGATCCACTTTGAACTGAACTCTCGCGGCTGTGTTGGAGTCACTATGGATTGAACTTTCACAGTATCATGTTAGACCCGCTCCACATCCATTGCTTTCGGTCTCCTAGAGGGGGGGGGGGGTTGCCCACATCTGAGGTCCTCTCCAAGGTTTCTCATAGTCAGCATTGTCAGTGGCGTCCCACTGGATGTGAATTCTCCCTGCCCACTGGGTGTGAGTTTTCCTTGCCCTTTTGTGGGTTCTTCCGAGGATGTTGTAGTCGTAATGATTTGTGCAGTCCTTTGAGACATTTGTGATTTGGGGCTATATAAATAAACATTGATTGATTGATTGAACTTCACTGATTTTGAGTTTTGTAAAACAAGACCCACTGGAGGAATACATGCACACATTCTACCAAAAGCTTAGACTATTTTGACTCTTCTCTCGTCTTTTGTAGGTGTAGGTGCATTTGATGAGGCCACATTTGAGTTTGATTGCTCACACAACACGGAGGAAAACCAACCAGACCCAAGAGTCCAAGTGTGAAAGAACCTCTTGTGTCAGCAATACTGCAGAAGTCAGTCTTCAATCGAGAATTTCAGCCTACTTCGTAAATCTACAAATGCATCAATATTACTGTGACCTGCAGGCTTCTTGTGGAGTGCAGTAACTGTGTTTTGTTGTCTGCTGCATTCACTACGCCCACCATTAGTTCCTGATTGCTGGCACCGGCCGGCCAACTTCCAACTCGCTCGTTTAAGCTGCAGCCAGGAAGAAGTAGTTGGCGTTTAAATCATTGTATTAAGTTTTGTTTTTTTGTTTTTTGTTGCGTCCCTTGCGTCGGGATTAGATTGCTAAGAGTGAAGACTTCACTTTTAGCCAACACTGGCACTGTTAGGAGTGGTAAGCCCTCATCCGTCTTGTATTTCCACCGCCTAGTGTGTAAGAGGGAAGGTGATAGCGCCATCACCTACATAAATAGCACAAAATGAAATCAAGTGGCACATGGGCACGGTCAGTAAATGTACATGCACTGCATTATCACATTTCCTAAATAAATCGGTCTCTTCCATTTTCAAACATGTATGTGACGTCCCTGTCTAAATGCTCTAGTTCTAATTCGATCGTTGATCGTTGGCCTCAGAAACGTTAGTGTTAGAATAATTATGTGTAAGTTCTCACACAATTTAAATATGCTTAAAGTCCGTTGCTATAGTTATCTGGGTATTATCTTCCACCCAACTCTCTCCTTTGAGGCACACATTAAAAGCGTTACTAAAACGGCCTTCTTCATCTCCGTAATATCGCTAAAATTCGCTCCATTTTGTCCACTAAAGACGCTGAGATCATTATCCATGCGTTTGTTACGTCTCGTCTCGATTACTGTAACGTATTATTTTGGGGTCTCCCCATGTCTAGCATTAAAAGATTACAGTTGGTACAAAATGCGGCTGCTAGACTTTTGACAAGAACAAGAAAGTTTGATCATATTACGCCTGTACTGTATATACCTTTATATACATATATACCTATACTGTATATACCTTTATATACATATATACATACATATATACCTGTACTGTATATACCTTTATATACATATATACATACATATATACCTATACTGTATATACCTTTATATACATATATACATACATATATACCTATACTGTATATACCTTTATATACATATATACATACATATATACCTATACTGTATATACCTTTATATACATATATATATACATATATACCTATACTGGCTCACCTGCACTGGCTTCCTGTGCACTTAAGACGTGACTTTAAGGTTTTACTACTTACGTATAAAATACTACACGGTCTAGCTCCATCCTATCTTGCCGATTGTATTGTACCATATGTCCCGGCAAGAAATCTGCCTTCAAAGAACTCCGGCTTATTAGTGATTCCCAAAGCCCAAAAAAAGTCTGCGGGCTATAGAGCATTTTCCGTTCGGGCTCCAGTACTCTGGAATGCCCTCCCGGTAACAGTTCCAGATGCTACCTCAGTAGAAGCATTTAAGTCTCACCTTAAAACTCATTTGTATACTCTAGCCTTTAAATAGACCTCCTTCTTAGACCAGTTGATCTGCCACTTCTTTTCTTTCTCCTATGTCCCCTCCTCCCTTGTGGAGGGGGTCCGGTCCGATGACCATGGATGAAGTACTGGCTGTCCAGAGTCGAGACCCAGGATGGACCGCTCGTCGGGACCCAGGATGGACCGCTCGCCTGTATCGATTGGGGACATCTCTACACTGCTGATCCGCCTCCGCTTGAGATGGTTTCCTGTGGACGGGACTCTCGCTGCTGTCTTGGATCCGCTTTGAACTGAACTCTCGCGGCTGTGTTGGAGCCACTATGGATTGAACTTTCGCAGCATCATGTTAGACCCGCTCGACATCCATTGCTTTCGGTCCCCTAGAGGGGGGGTTTGCCCACATCTGAGGTCCTCTCCAAGGTTTCTCATAGTCATCATTGTCACTGGCGTCCCACTGGATGTGAATTCTCCCTGCCCACTGGGTGTGAGTTTTCCTTGCCCTTTTGTGGGTTCTTCCGAGGATGTTGTAGTCGTAATGATTTGTGCAGTCCTTTGAGACATTTGTGATTTGGGGCTATATAAATAAACATTGATTGATTGATTGATTAGTTATTGTGCTCAAGCTGTACTTTTTCTATCTGTGCAAGGACAAACTTCTTGTCTGAGGGTTGGCCTCAGCTGCAGATGTTATCTTTAATTTAGCCCGCTAACAGCCAAGGACTTCAAGGACCTTAACGCAGATAAGACGACAGCACGTAGACGAAGCAGAGACAAGGCGAAATCACAAAGCCCCCAGCACATTCCGTCATGTATTGTGCTTACTGGACCTGCTTTGCATGATATATGTGAACACTCCTTTTAGATGTGGCCTCAGAGACGTCTACTGGGGATCTCCTGAATAAATAGAGAGATGCGGGAGCTGTACCTTAGAGCGTAGGACGAGACTGGGACTAAGTGTGCAGCTCCATGCGTTCTCCTCATGAGCTAAATTTAACTCTGTCGCTGCATGATTCCTTGCTTCTTGTCTGTTTAATAGATGTCATCAGTGTTTGAACCTGACAGTTAGAAGTTGCATATGCTTTTTCCAGTAGAGATAACGTATTTGTGGTGTCCCAATGCAATATTGATCTATTTATGTGCTATTCCATTTACATGATTTTGTACATACCTCAGGTACATAATGTGTGCCATCTCATGTGTGCTGGTATGACGATAAAGTCCCTTCAATCCTTGAATATCACTCAGATATCAGCAAAAAGAAGTACCGTATTTCCTTGAATTGCCACCGGGGCGCTAATTAATTTAAAACCTCTTCTCACTCCTTCGCTTACCAAAGGCATGCGGTAAAAGTAAGCATGCGCTAATTATTTTAAATCCTCTTCTCACTCCGGCACTTACTAAAGGTATGCAGTAAAAATTTGAGTGTGATGTAAGTTTGGACCTTAAATCCTACTGAATAGCTCTTAATCTTCTTCCCTTTGTGCGATTTCAAATTACCGGTATTGAAATCAGCCTCCTCCAGTTTGAAAATGATGACAGGGGAAGTTTCACTCGTGACGTCATGAGTTTGACCAGGCGGTAATAGTAAGCATGCGTTAGTTATTTTTGGGAAGCGAGTTTGACCCGGCAGTAATTCAAGGCAGGCGCGTACTATATGCCCTGCGGCAATTCAAGGAAATACGGTATTTGATGATATCGGCTGGCGTCGAAAATCTCTGCTATAAACTCTGATACCAGCAATCCTGTAAGACGTTTACTTGTGCAGTCAGTTGACCCCTAAATGTACTCCAATAAACACACATATTTGATCTTTTCTTGTATTTTAGTGAATTCATTTACAAAAGGCAAAAATGGTAGGCTATAGGTTACTAGGAGCTAGTAGTTATATGACTAGTTCCCTTTCATAACTTTTGACGATTGAAATGAAGAAATGGACTTAAAGGGTTCCATCCATCCATCCATTTTTTACCGCTTATCCCTTTCGTGGTCGCAGGGGATATTAGCTACAAGGTCGTAATATGCAAACAGGACTTTTCTTACCCATTGGTACCTCCAAACAAATTTTGTGATAACTTTGTTATGCCATAGGATATCTCTATATGTGGTAAAGGTTTAAAGGCATAATGAAATTGGATTTTCTTATTTAAACGGGGATAGCAGGTCCATTCTGTGTCATACTTGATCATTTCGCGATATTGCCATATTTTTGCTGAAAGGATTTAGTAGACAACATCCACGATAAAGTATTCAATTTTTGGTCGCTAACAGAAAAGCCCCGCCTTTATTGGAAGTCGCAGACGATGACGTCACCCGTTGACGGCTCCTCACATCCTCACATTGTTTTTAACGGGAGCCTTCAACAAAAAGAGCTATTCGGAACGAGAAAACGACAATTACCCCATTAATTTGAGCGAGGATGAAAGATTCGTGTTTGAGGATATTGATAGCGACGGACTAGAAAAAAAATATATAGAAAAAAATCAAGTTAAAAAAAAAAAACGGGATTGCATTGGTACGGATTCAGATGTTTTTAGACACATTTACTAGGATAATTCTGGGAAATCCCTTATCTTTCTATTGTGTTGCTAGTGTTTTAGTGAGTTTAATAGTACCTGATAGTCGGAAGGGTGTGTCCACGGGTGTGTTGAGGCCAGTGTCTAATGGAAGTCGACGGCAGCTGTAGGGACGGCACAAGCTCAGCTGATCTCCGGTAAGTGGCGACTTTTTACCACAATTTTCTCACCGAAAACTGCTGGTCTGGTACCATGTTCGCTTGACCGCTCTGATCCATAGGAAAGTTTCACCTCCGGGAATTTTAAACAAGGAATCACTGTGTGTTTGTGTGGCTAAAGGCTAAAGCTTTCCAACTCCATTTTTCTACTTTGACTTCTCCATTATTAATTGAACAAATTGCAAAAGATTCAGCAACACAGATGTCCAAAATACTGTGTAATTATGCGGTTAAAGCAGACGACTTTTAGCTGTGTGTGTGTGCAGCGCTAATATTTCCTAACAGTCCGTGAGGTCACGCGTACACGTCAGCATTCCGCGACGTTTTCAACAGGACACTTCGCGGGAAATTTAAAATTGCAATTTAGTAAAGTAAAGCGGCCGTATTGTCATGTGTTGCAATGTTAATATTTCATCTTTGATATATAAACTATCAGACTGCGTGGTGGCTAGTAGTGGCTTTCAGTAGGCCTTTAACGTGATTTAGAAGTAGAATTAACTTCTCCAATTAACTGCATTGCGGGCCATTTAGAACGAGTTAATTTTTACATGTCAGAAGGTCTCTCATGATGATTGTGAACGAAAAAATGTCAGTTCTCCTTTAAAGGTGACTGTACCTCTTTCAGGGCCAAACTGTAAAAGTCAAGTTTGAAGTGTAAAAACAGTAGTAGTATCTATTCAACTTCAAGGTCCTTTCTTCAAAACCTCTAATGGATTTCTGTGCTTTCCAAGGCACAATTGAATCGGCACCGTTAAGATAAGAGCCAATCTGAGTTACACTTGTCGTAATTGAATTTGTCGTTTTTAAACGCACGCATCTAATTTCCAGCTGCGCAACTCAACTTGTAGCATTTCTTCTTACCGTGGACAAAGTAGCCTTGCTCCTGCCAAATGAGGAAGGCGTCGCCCAGAGCAGAAAAGATGAGGCCGGCCAGGATCTTGCGGGCACTGGCGCGAGCCCCCAGGAAGCTGAAGCCGTGCGCCAGGAGAAACACCCACAGGCAAAATATGGGCAGACATTTGATAAGTGCGCTAAACCAGGATGGACTTGAGGTTGGCAACCACAGGACAAAATAAACACAGGTTGCCTTGAAGAATGGCACCAGCTTGGGTCCTTCACTCTTGACCTGAAAGCAGATGAAATACGTGGATCATCATTAGAGTCTTGATGTGGGATTTGGATTCCATTTGTCTCTCATATTATTGATTTAAGCCCATAAAATGTCCCGGGAAACAATAACGTCAGCAATTCAAAGTAATGTACTTCTCCTAATGTGCAAGAGTGGTTTGTGTTGGGACTGAAGAAGCCTTCCTTGAAGTGTCCAATCAGACATGCACCAGTTGTTTTGATACTGAAGTGAAACAACAAGAAACAGCAAAACTAGGCGATGCTACAACTCCCTTTACCCTTTAATCTTCCTCTTTTTTGGCTAACATCTTGGTTTCTATCCCCTTCTTCTTCTTTGCCCTAGAATATGCCTTTGACTGTGTACTGCTACTTGTTTCTGTTCTGCTTGTTTTAATTACACACACAAAACTATGTTTTCTTGTACTTCTAGAATAGAGGTCAGCAACCTTTACATAAAAACAAGCATCTAGCCCCTTCTGACACCAAAGAAACATAGTCTGTAGACGTCAAACATAACACAGCCTATAACATTTTCAAAAGTATGAATACATTTTTAACTGTACCTGATACAACTATGGATGTGACGATCAGACCATTTTCCAGAAAAAGTGTTTGTTTGTCATCTCTGATTAATGCCTTTTAAAGCCGACCACAAAAACTGATGCCCTTTTGCTAACACCGTATTCATTTTTAGTCCCCCGGCTGCAAAAAGACTAGCATTATGTGTCTCCATACTCAGTATGCAGCTGCTCCTCTAAGTTAATAAAAAACCCCTCCGTTACGGCAAAAAGCTGTATTACTTATTATCTTAAAGGAACTTCACTTTTTTGGAATTTGCTTATCATTCACAATCCTTATGTGAGATATGCACACATATGGTTTTCTTTTTTGTTTTTTAAGTATTCTAACTCGTAAATAATTGGAAATAAAAGCTAACAATGGAGCCTATGAGAGTCACTATTTTCCGCCTATGGAACACTCTAAAAACATCCAAACACCTCCATCAACGTTTTATATTCACGCTGTAAGTATATGTGTAATGTAGTAACAGGCACTTTTATAATAATATGTAATATTCACATATTTTCATCATTTTAAGCATACGGCGGTGTATTATTTCAGAGACGCATCACAACGTTCACTTTTTCCTTCGACAACATCAACACTACTGGTCATGGCAGACTTCATGAAAGACAACAAACATAATGAAACAATCGCTTACTGTACAGTATCTGTTCCCACTAGGATGCCGACTGATGGGATGTTCAACTCCTGTCGTTTAGATGAAGAATTAATCATAATCCTTGCGAAGGGTAAAAAAAAAAAAAAAAGCCAATGCAACAAATTTGGACTTTTTGTGTGCTTTCTCGCCATCTACGGGTCTTAGTTAAAAGTCCCAGATGACCAATTGTTTTGTTTATGTCTTACAACCTTTTTATGTCTACAAAGCTGCCAAGTTTCAGAAAATTACAAGAGTGCCTTCGGGGGAAAAAATAAGCCTTTTTTTAACACCAATTTGACCTGTTTTAACGTCAATTTATACCTTAAGATTGATGTTCTCACCTGTATCAGCGCTCCCTGCACACTAGTCTCCTAATAATAGTCTTAATTAACCATCAAGTAGAAATGAAAATCATCCCATCTGTTTTCTCTGCTGGCTCTTGTGTCTCATCTTCTGCATCAGTGTTCTCAATTTGTATCTCTTCTACATCTCTGTCATCATGTCCTCAATCTCTTATGATACCTCTTGATTTTGAAGGTAAGAAGCATGATTTATAATCTAGAATTAAATTTCCCGAGCTAACAGGCAATCACAAGCAGCAGCTCAGTATGTCAACACTGGAGCTGCCAGTTGGCGCTCTGTGATCACGGCCTGGCTTGAAATAGTCTGCGTAAATGCTTATAATAACAATATTTCTATTACTTGGTTCATTTTCAGGTCACAAGGTGTAAATGGAGTATTGTTGGCGCTGTTTTAGATTGATTTAGAGGCAAAATAAATGACTCCCAATAGCACCATTGCTAGCCACCTAGGACGAGCCGATTATTACAAATTACAATGCAAAAAAAAAAAGAAAATACTTTTGTGATGATACTTATGTACCTTTAAGTAACATTAACAAGTACCATTTTAAATGGAGGACGAGGCTTTGCATGTTACACAAGCTGGTAGCAGGCATGCTAATAGCTAACCTAACTGCAAGGCTAGCTTTAAAAATCACCGATAAATAAGTGCGACGCTAGATTGGAGAAGCGTTAAAGCAGAAAGTAAACAGATAATAATAGGAAATGAACACGTGCAATAAAGACAGTTAGACAGAGGATAACATAACAACAACTAATGGTGAGTCAGCATCGTCACAATCAGTACACCACCCGTAAGAGAAAGGTGAGTCGACCTATAAACTGCTGGTGTAGATACCAACAGTAGTAATTGATCAAATTCATAAATTAATATATTTATTTTCTCAAGGTATTTTTTTGCTGTTCTTATTAATGTTTACACCCTTGGGGAGTAATTCTCTGGACACCGGAGGACGATGAGAACAAAAAAGTAAGGATTTAAATCAGTAGTAGATTGTAGTTTTTGATTTTGTTCAGTTATTCTGCACGATTGACTTTGTTTTGCTCAAACTATTGTATGTGATAAAAGAGAATGAAGAACAATTTTGAATATCACGTTGGTATTGTTATACTATCAATCGCACTCATTACCATTCCCCTTTTTTTTACGTGGAACCCGACTGAAACAAGTTGGAAAACTTATTGGGGTGTTACCATTTAGTAGTCAATTGTAGGGAAAATGTACTGTACTGTGCAATCTACTAATAAAAGTTTCAATCAATCAATCATAGATACATTTAAAAATGTACAAGTTATAAATCTGATCATAACGGTGTTGGTATCGGCCAATCTCACTCGGTCTTGGAATCGGCGGCATCCAACATCCCGAATTAAAATAAGATATCCCGACAAACAGAACTGAGGTGTGCATGTGTGACGGATGCCAGCTAGTCTGGCTGTGCAATAGTGTGTTGATAATAATAGTATGGCTAGCGCTATTCGAGAAAGGCGGTCGTAAATACAGAGTTAACTCATGTGATTATTCAGAAAAATGTATCACATTACTCAGGTATATCGGCAGATTAATAATAAAACATTTATTTTAAACGTAAAATGCTCCTTAATCATAACCGTGGGTAGTTATCTGGAAGGGGGTGCGGGTTGGGCCACAGTTAATGATCAGGTCAATGCATACGTTAGTGCAAATATCAATCAATCAATGTTTATTTATATAGCCATCCATCCATTCCATCCATTATCTTCCGCTTATCCGAGGTCGGGTCGCGGGGGCAACAGCCTAAGCAGGGAAACCCAGACTTCCCTCTCCCCAGCCACTTCGTCTAGCTCTTCCCGGGGGATCCCGAGGCGTTCCCAGGCCAGCCGGGAGACATAGTCTTCCCAACGTGTCCTGGGTCTTCCCCGTGGCCTCCTACCGGTTGGACGTGCCCTAAACACCTCCCTAGGGAGGCGTTCGGGTGGCATCCTGACCAGATGCCCGAACCACCTCATCTGGCTCCTCTCGATGTGAAGGAGCAGCGGCTTTACTTTGAGTTCCTCCCGGATGGCAGAGCTTCTCACCCTATCTCTAAGGGAGAGCCCCGCCACACGGCGGAGGAAACTCATTTCGGCCGCTTGTACCCGTGATCTTATCCTTTCGGTCATGACCCAAAGCTCATGACCATAGGTGAGGATGGGAACGTAGATCGACCGGTAAATTGAGAGCTTTGCCTTCCGGCTCAGCTCCTTCTTCACCACAACGGACCGGTACAACGTCCGCATTACTGAAGACGCCGCACCGATCCGCCTGTCGATCTCCCGATCCACTCTTCCCTCACTCGTGAACAAGACTCCTAGGTACTTGAACTCCTCCACTTGGGGCATGGTCTCCTCCCCAACCCGGAGATGGCACTATTTATATAGCCCCAAAATCACAAATCACAAATCACAAATGTCTCAAAGGACTGCACAAATCATTACGACTACAACATCCTGGGAAGAACCCACAAAAGGGCAAAGAAGACTCACACCCAGTGGGCAGGGATATATATGAGATCATATGAGTGAAGAGACTCCGATAGTTGTGCTTAATGGCTCATTTTAAATCAAAATAAACCCAGATGGGATTTATAGGTATGCTAGCTGTTTCCTTGTTACCGTGTTAATGTTAGCATGTCAACGTTTGAGCTATTTTCTCACTTTTTAACCTAATAATACGAATAATAATCACTACTTAGCGCCATGTTACAAGTTTGTTAACTGTTCACATTATCGCATGCTGAGGTTTTATGCCAGCATTTTAGCGAATGTGAAACATTTACAACTAAAATATATCGATGGTACTTTTTAACCTCTTGAACTATGCTGACTTGCTAACTATAACAAGATTCTTACTACGTTTCAGAACAGCTTCTGCTCTTCACCTCTTAAATCATTTCAACCTTCTAGTTCAACTTTCCAAACCATTTGTACATTCCACTAGTATTTCAGTTTAGCGTCGGCTTTCCAACATTCAAACCATTTCAACATTCAAACTATTTAAGCACTTAAACGATTTCAACATTCAAACCTTTTCTACATTAATCTTACATTCCCTTAGCATTTCAGTTGAGTGACAGCTCTTCAACATTCAAACTATTCGTACATTTCATCAGCACTGGAGCATTCACACGCAATTCTTTCAGGAATTGCCTTATCTACTTTAAATTATGCTAGCGTAAGTTTTTTTTTACAGCTATCATCCCTGTATGACGAGGAATATCTAAACAGGCTTTACTACACACTGTAGCTCACCGCCGTCAAAATGCAAACAAACGCTATTGGTAGATCCAAACCTAACATCCACTGTAATGATACTGTCACTTTGAGTTGGGGACAAACCCCGAGATGCAGAGATGGCGGCAGGCATTGTGCAGGAAAACATGATTTAATTGAACACTAAAACAAGAACAAACAAAAGGCGGAGAACAAACTTGGCTATGAACAAAAACTAGCACAATGGCTAACTGTGGACTAGAAACAAAAACACTTACTGTGACACGAAGGAAGTATGAGTGAACAGAAGTAGACACAACTACAACCATAAGTATTAATAACATTGACAGGTAGTGGTAACGACAATAACCCAGCATCTGACTGGAGGACAAAACAGGTTCAAATACCAGCCGGCTGATTGACACCAGGTGTGGCCGGTGTCAATCAGCCGCAGCTGAGGGGAAACAGCGCTCAGGGAGAAAAACAGGAAATAACCAATTTAAAAGCGCTGACAGGAAACAAAGTCACAGAGGAAAAACTAAAGCTTAACCAAACTGTCAGGGACGAACCTGACAGATACCAAGTACAGTAACGTATCTTGTCGATACTACTATGATTAGGTCGAAAAAAATTTGGCATCACAACATCGTCTTTAATTTTTTTTTAAATGTTTATTATGTTTATAAACTCAGGAAATATGTCCCTGGACACATAAGGACTTTGAATATGATCAATGTATGATCCTGTAACTACTTGGTATCAGATTGATACCCAAATTTGTGGTATCATCCAAAACTAATATCAAGTATCAAACAACGAAAGAATAAGTGATGATTACATTTGAACAGAAGTGTAGATAGAACATGTTAAAAGAGAAAGTAAGCAGATATTAACAGTACATGAACAAGTGGATTAAAAATTCATTTTCTACCACTTATACTTCATAATGTTGACAACATAATAGAATGATAAACGACACAATATGTGACTGCATATGTCAGCAGACTAAATTAGGAGCTTTTATTTGTTTACTTACTCGTAAAAGACAAGTTGTCTTGTATGATCCCTATTTTATTTAAGGACAAACTTGCAATAAGAAACATATGTTTAATGAACCCTAAGATTTTTTGTTGAAATAAAGCCAATAATGCATTTTTTTGTGGTCCCCTTTCTTTAGAAAAGTACCGAAAAGTATGGAAATAATTTTGGTACCGGTACCAAAATCTTAACCTAATTATCTTCCGATAATTAGGTTATGATAATGTTCAGGAAAAAAAGGTGCACTATTAGGAGATATTACGAGAAAAGATTTTTTGAGACCCTTGCATGGCAGCTCCCTCCATCAGTGTGTGAATGTGTGTGTGAATGGGTTAATGTGGAAGTAGTGTCAAAGCGCTTTGAGTACCTTGAAGGTAGAAAAGCGCTATACAAGTACAACCCATTTATCATTTATTTAAAATATTGGTATCGGGACAGCACTATCCAAATCCAAAAGTGTGATTAGTCTAATTTAAAAAAATAATCAATTGACAGCGCTACTTTTGAGAAAATGCTGAAGGTGAGGGAAGTCTTGTTTGTTTTTCTGACTTGTGATCTATGTATTTTATTTTGAAAAGCTACCCTCTTGTTTCAGATCACGGGTCCTTCCTCTTGTGTCACCAGTCTGACGTCATCCTTGATTCCTGATTGTTTCCACCTGTTCTCCATCACTCTCATGTCCTATTTAAGCTCACTTCTCCGTTTGTCCTTTGCCAGATGGTCTCGTCTATCGTGCCTTCTAGTGTCCATGTTCATGTCCACGTCCATGTCCTTCATGTCCTCCATGTCCACGTCCATGTCCTTGATGTCCTCCATGTCCACGTCCATGTCCTTGATGTCCTCCATGTCCATGTCCATGTCCTTGATGTCCTCCATGTCCACGTCCATGTCCTTGATGTCCTCCATGTCCACGTCCATGTCCTTGATGTCCTCCATGTCCACGTCCATGTCCTTGATGTCCTCCATGTCCACGTCCATGTCCTTGATGTCCTCCATGTCCACGTCCATGTCCTTGATGTCCTCCATGTCCACGTCCATGTCCTTGATGTCCTCCATGTCCACGTCCATGTCCTTGATGTCCTCCATGTCCACGTCCATGTCCTTGATGTCCTCCATGTCCACGTCCATGTCCTTGATGTCCTCCATGTCCACGTCCATGATGTCCTCCATGTCCATGTCCTTGATGTCCTCCATGTCCACGTCCATGTCCTTGATGTCCTCCATGTCCACGTCCATGTCCTTGATGTCCTCCATGTCCACGTCCATGTCCTTGATGTCCTCCATGTCCACGTCCATGTCCTTGATGTCCTCCATGTCCACGTCCATGATGTCCTCCATGTCCACGTCCATGTCCTTGATGTCCTCCATGTCCACGTCCATGTCCTTGATGTCCTCCATGTCCACGTCCATGTCCTTGATGTCCTCCATGTCCACGTCCATGTCCTCCATGTCCACGTCCATGTCCTTGATGTCCTCCATGTCCACGTCTATGTCCTTGATGTCCTCCATGTCCACGTCCATGTCCTTGATGTCCTCCATGTCCTTGCTCCTGTTTTTTCTTGTTCTCCCTCATTTTTGATCATAGCAGTTATTTTTTGCTGAAATTTGGAGTTTACTTTTTTCCTCCTTCGAGCGTCCTTAGTTTTCCTTCATCGACCTAATTGGTGAGTTTTTTGTTATTCCAAATTTAGTTTTATTTCCTCATTGATTGAGTGATTTTTTGTTTATTCATAGATATTGTAATTGTATATATTATTAGAGTTTATTTTTCCTCCTGTTTTTGTTCATTCTTCTTGATATTCTATTTTTGTTAGGTTATTTTCGTATTCGTCCTTATTTTTTGGAGTGATTTTTTGAGTTAAGTGTTTATCCTCGGATTTATTTTCCGTACGTTGTATATATTTTTGTGAAATATATACCGGAGGTTCAAAAGTTATTTCAAAATAAAAGCTGTTATTTTTGGAAACTTCCTCTCTGCATCTGGGGCTTCTCAACTCCAAGTCGTAACAGAGGGCTTGTTTGGGAAAATGCCTTTTAACGTTACATTTTTTTTTTTTAGAATTTTTTCATTTCTTTCAACATGATTTTCATGCACAGAAGTAAAGGCAAAGGAATGCAAAATGATACCGTTTTTTCCCATCTGGGATTGTTGGGGAGGGTATACACTCATGATTAGTATGGCGTTGCACACATTCAATAAGACATCTCTCCCACCACACACACACACACTCTCTCATTTCCTTGCCTTTCTCACACTCATCCAATCACCAGTCGGGACTAAGCCCGTAGACTTTCACGGCTTTATAGACAGTCAGAGATTATAGAATCCCCCACTAGAGTGTCAACAAAAGCTCTGCGAAGGGAGCCGCAATGTAGATGGATTGCCGACGCCTGCTCCACAATCACCTGCGGTTCTGAGAGTCGAAGAAATGGAGAAATCAGTGGGTGGTTTGAGCAGATAAAATGTTGTTGTTTTTGGTGCGAAAGTTGAGAAGGATGAGAAGAGGGGGGAGAGCGAGAGAGAGACAGAGCAGAAGAACATGCCTGAAAAACAAGTGCAAGAACTGCTACTCAATGTCGCTCCCCAAAACCATTCAGAGGGAACATTGAGCAACAAAGCTAGAGCGACGCTGTTCACAAAAGATTAAGTGGGTCAGAAGAGAGGAAGCGGGAGACCACTTGGGGAAGGACACTCAGAAGGACGGACGCTTGGCTTGAGGAGGGGAGAAACAATCATGGATCTTACGGACGGAGACATTTCTTTCATTCATTTATTTATTTATTTATTTACCGTATTTTGCGGACTATAAGTCGCAGTTTTTTTCATACTTTGGGGTGCGACATATACTCCGGGGCGACTTATGTGTGAAATTATTAACACATTACCGTAAAATATCAAATAATATTATTTATCTCATTCGCGGAAGAGACCAAGAAAATATCAGCAATCATCACACACACGTCAACCAATAAGAATTTGGCGAGGCAGGGTCATGGCAGAATTGCATTGTGGGTCATGGAATGCTAACTGCTATATGCTATATCAGGGGTCACCAACGTGGTGCCCGTGGGCACCAGGTCGCCCGTAAGGACCAGATGAGTCGCCCGCTGGCCTGTTCTAAAAATAGCTCAAATAGCAGCACTTACCAGTGAGCTGCCTCTATTTTTTAAATTGTATTTATTTACTAGCAAGCTGGTCTCGCTTTGCTGGACATTTTTAATTCTAAAAGAGACAAAACTCAAATAGAATTTGAAAATCCAAGAAAATATTTTAAAGACTTGGTCTTCACTTGTTTAAATAAATTCTTTTTTTTTTTTTTACTTTGCTTCTTATAACTTCCAGAAAGACAATTTTACAGAAAAAATACAACCTTGAAAATGATTTTAGAATTTTTAAACACATATACATGTTTACCTTTTAAATTCCTTCCTCTTTTTTCCCGACAATATAAATCAATGTTCAAGTAAATGTATTTTTTTTATTGTAAAGAATAATAAATACATTTTGATTTAATTCTTCATTTTAGCTTCTGTTTTTTCGACGAAGAATACTTGTTAGATATTTCTTCGAACTTATTGTGATTAAAATTCAAAAAATTTATTTTGGCAAATCTAGAAAATCTGTAGAATCAAATTTAAATCTTATTTCAAAGTCTTTTAAATTTCTTTTTAAATTTTTGTTGAGCCTACCTCAGCTGCATTCGGGCGGAAGGTGGTGTACACCCTGGACATGTTGCCACCTCATCGCAGGGCCACACAGATCAATACCAGAACAACACAGCTTTTAGTTGCGCCAGAAGACAGGATGTTACTTCAAAATAAAAGCACACTTTGTACGCCAAAACACAGTGCCATAAATCAAAAGCAGAACAAAGTAAGAAAGCAGCTTCCGGTTCTCCAGGAAAACAGGATGTTACTTCAAAATACATAATAATATTAAATTAATATAATGCAAAAGGTAATGTACAGTATGTAATACATGATTGTCCAGTTTTGCCTGAAAGGGAGTGGGAAGAAGTTAATTTATTTAATTCCACCCCCAATTCTCCATTCAGTGATTATTCCATTGAGTTTGACTGTTACTTTGTTTAAGGATTATAATACAAATGTTGTATCACAGTGGCATTACCACACATAACAATAATTATCACACTGTAACAATAATTAGTATCAATAATGTAGGAATAATGAATATACCAACAATGGTAATAGACATTTTAGCAATAATGGTAATAGACCACATAACAACAATTGTAATAGACAACATAGCAATAATGGTAATTGACAAAATACCAACAATGGTAATAGACAACATACCAACAATGGTAATAGACAACATACCAACAATGGTAATAGACATTTTAGCAATAATGGTAATAGACATTTTAGCAATAATGGTAATAGACATTTTAGCAATAATGGTAATAGACAACATACCAACAATGGTAATAGACATTTTAGCAATAATGGTAATAGACATTTTAGCAATAATGGTAATAGACATTTTAGCAATAATGGTAATAGACAACATACCAACAATGGTAATAGACCACATAACAACAATTGTAATAGACAACATAGCAATAATGGTAATTGACAAAATACCAACAATGGTAATAGACATTTTAGCAATAATGGTAATAGACATTTTAGCAATAATGGTAATAGACATTTTAGCAATAATGGTAATAGACAACATACCAACAATGGTAATAGACAACATAACAACAATGGTAATAGACATTTTAGCAATAATGGTAATAGACATTTTAGCAATAATGGTAATAGACAACATACCAACAATGGTAATAGACAACATAACAACAATGGTAATAGACATTTTAGCAATAATGGTAATAGACCACATAACAACAATTGTAATAGACAACATAGCAATAATGGTAATTGACAAAATACCAACAATTGTAATAGACAACATAGCAATAATGGTAATTGACAAAATACCAACAATGGTAATAGACATTTTAGCAATAATGGTAATAGACATTTTAGCAATAATGGTAATAGACATTTTAGCAATAATGGTAATAGACAACATACCAACAATGGTAATAGACAACATAACAACAATGGTAATAGACATTTTAGCAATAATGGTAATAGACATTTTAGCAATAATGGTAATAGACAACATACCAACAATGGTAATAGACAACATAACAACAATGGTAATAGACATTTTAGCAATAATGGTAATAGACCACATAACAACAATTGTAATAGACAACATAGCAATAATGGTAATTGACAAAATACCAACAATGGTAATAGACAACATACCAACAATGGTAATAGACATTTTAGCAATAATGGTAATAGACATTTTAGCAATAATGGTAATAGACATTTTAGCAATAATGGTAATAGACAACATAGCAACAATGGTAATAGACAACATAACAACAATGGTAATAGACCACATAACAATAATGGTAATAGACATTTTAGCAATAATGGTAATAGACATTTTAGCAATAATGGTAATAGACAACATAGCAACAATGGTAATAGACAACATAACAACAATGGTAATAGACCACATAACAATAATGGTAATAGACATTTTAGCAACAATGGTAATATACTACATACCAATAATGGTAATATACTACATACCAATAATCGTAATAGACAACATAGCCATAATAGTAATAGATAACATACCAACAATGGTAATAGACAACATACCAATAATGGTAAGGTAAACATTGAACACATGTTAACACTTTGAGACAGAGTACAACAGCAAGTCAAGTTAAAGACCCTCATCTCTACATTTGAACCAGACCCAATGTTTGTATAATAGTTTAAAATCGATTAATAGTTTGGCATTGCTTGTGTTGACATTTCTTGATTGACTGATTGAAAAAAAAGGTCAAGTATTGATCCGCAGAAATATCTTAAATGATAAATGCTTGTGAAACATCTTAAATGAAAGCGGGAAGACAGCACAGACCCTGCCAGAGAGAAAATGCACAATAAAAAGTTATTTATAGTCTAGATGGCCACGACTGACCCTAATGTTCTTTACGCCTGTCTGCCATTGTGTCTCCTCATCAGCAGTTTTTTCCTCCTTCCTGTGCAAGTCAGCTGGACTTCTCCCTGTCCATCCCACTTCCTCCTTCTCCTCCTCCTCAGTACAATGACCACTCTCCGTCAATGAAACACACTCTACCTTATTGCACATCCCGCTTCCTCCTTCTCCTCCTCCTCAGTACAATGACCACTCTCCGACAATGAAACACACTCTACCTTATTGCACATCCCACTTCCTCCTTCTCCTCCTCCTCAGTACAATGGCCACTCTCTGTCAATGAAACACACTCTACCTTATTGCACATCCCACTTCCTCCTTCTCCTCCTCCTCAGTACAATGACCACTCTCCGACAATGAAACACACTCTACCTTATTGCACATCCCACTTCCTCCTTCTCCTCCTCCTCAGTACAATGACCACTCTCCGACAATGAAACACACTCTACCTTATTGCACATCCCACTTCCTCCTTCTCCTCCTCCTCAGTACAATGACCACTCTCCGACAATGAAACACACTACCTTATTGCACATCCCACTTCCTCCTTCTCCTCTTCCTCAGTACAATGACCACTCTCCGTCAATGAAACACACTCTACCTTATTGCACATCCCACTTCCTCCTTCTCCTCCTCCTCAGTACAATGACCACTCTCCGACAATGAAACACACTCTACCTTATTGCACATCCCACTTCCTCCTTCTCCTCCTCCTCAGTACAATGACCACTCTCCGACAATGAAACACACTCTACCTTATTGCACATCCCACTTCCTCCTTCTCCTCCTCCTCAGTACAATGACCACTCTCCGTCAATGAAACACACTCTACCTTATTGCACATCCCACTTCCTCCTTCTCCTCCTCCTCAGTACAATGACCACCCTCCGACAATGAAACACACTCTACCTTATTGCACATCCCACTTCCTCCTTCTCCTCCTCCTCAGTACAATGACCACTCTCCGACAATGAAACACACTACCTTATTGCACATCCCACTTCCTCCTTCTCCTCCTCCTCAGTACAATGACCACCCTCCGACAATGAAACACACTCTACCTTATTGCACATCCCACTTCCTCCTTCTCCTCCTCCTTAGTACAATGACCACTCTCCGACAATGAAACACACTCTACCTTATTGCACATCCCACTTCCTCCTTCTCCTCCTCCTCAGTACAATGACCACTCTCCGACAATGAAACACACTACCTTATTGCACATCCCACTTCCTCCTTCTCCTCCTCCTCAGTACAATGACCACTCTCTGTCAATGAAACACACTCTACCTTATTGCACATCCCGCTTCCTCCTTCTCCTCCTCCTCAGTACAATGACCACTCTCTGTCAATGAAACACACTCTACCTTATTGCACATCCCACTTCCTCCTTCTCCTCCTCCTCAGTACAATGACCACTCTCCGACAATGAAACACACTCTACCTTATTGCACATCCCGCTTCCTCCTTCTCCTCCTCCTTAGTACAATGACCACTCTCTGTCAATGAAACACACTCTACCTTATTGCACATCCCACTTCCTCCTTCTCCTCCTCCTCAGTACAATGACCACTCTCTGTCAATGAAACACACTCTACCTTATTGCACATCCCACTTCCTCCTTCTCCTCCTCCTCAGTACAATGACCACTCTCCGTCAATGAAACACACTCTACCTTATTGCACATCCCACTTCCTCCTTCTCCTCCTCCTCAGTACAATGACCACTCTCTGTCAATGAAACACACTCTACCTTATTGCACATCCCACTTCCTCCTTCTCCTCCTCCTCAGTACAATGACCACTCTCCGACAATGAAACACACTCTACCTTATTGCACATCCCACTTCCTCCTTCTCCTCCTCCTCAGTACAATGACCACCCTCCGACAATGAAACACACTCTACCTTATTGCACATCCCACTTCCTCCTTCTCCTCCTCCTCAGTACAATGACCACTCTCCGACAATGAAACACACTCTACCTTATTGCACATCCCACTTCCTCCTTCTCCTCCTCCTCAGTACAATGACCACTCTCCGACAATGAAACACACTCTACCTTATTGCACATCCCACTTCCTCCTTCTCCTCCTCCTCAGTACAATGACCACTCTCCGACAATGAAACACACTCTACCTTATTGCACATCCCGCTTCCTCCTTCTCCTCCTCCTCAGTACAATGACCACTCTCCGACAATGAAACACACTCTACCTTATTGCACATCCCACTTCCTCCTTATTGCACATCCCACTTCCTCCTTATTGCACATCCCACTTCCTCCTTCTCCTCCTCCTCAGTACAATGACCACTCTCCGACAATGAAACACACTCTACCTTATTGCACATCCCACTTCCTCCTTCTCCTCCTCCTCAGTACAATGACCACCCTCCGACAATGAAACACACTCTACCTTATTGCACATCCCACTTCCTCCTTCTCCTCCTCCTCAGTACAATGACCACTCTCCGACAATGAAACACACTCTACCTTATTGCACATCCCACTTCCTCCTTCTCCTCCTCCTCAGTACAATGACCACTCTCCGACAATGAAACACACTCTACCTTATTGCACATCCCACTTCCTCCTTCTCCTCCTCCTCAGTACAATGACCACTCTCCGACAATGAAACACACTCTACCTTATTGCACATTTGTCTGCATATGCGTTTTCGCATCGAGATAAGCATCAAATCTGACACTGACTTCTATTTACGCAAACATTTCACTTTCTGCTTACGCTTGCCTCCTGATACCATTTATTCCAAAATAGACTTAGACACGGCTGAGCAGTTTTTCCAGGGAGGAGTCATCTGACCCGAGTGTACTTTGTAAAGTCATGCAACAATCTCTCCTCCTTTATGTACGTTTACTTTGCAAATGGGAATATCCTTTCTGATCACCTGTACATTTCTGCGATGGTAAGCTGAAAAGATGCTGTGCTGATACCTGAGCGAGGTTTCAGGTTAATCCATGGACAAGGTCAATAGAATCTTTTTAAAAAAGGATATTACAACAAACATGCTAACAAAAGATCTAAAATGACAAGAAGACATATCAGTTGCAGGGCTGTTGTTATCCTTGTGAGGCAGGAAGTCTCATTAGCTTTGGTTTAATCTGTGCTGTGTTTGAAACATTCAATGAGTAGGGGAATTGAACAGAGTACTACAATTTGTTTCTGATGTTTGGTTTCGAGTTCATGTTGAAGCTCTGGGCAGGACCTGAGTTTGAGCTCTGTGCAAGACGCATGGGATATATATATATATATATATATATATATATATATATATACATATATTAACTAATGTTGTCCTGATACCAATATTTTGGTACCGGTACCAAAATTATTTCGACACTTTTCGGTACTTTTCTAAATAAAGGGGACCACGAAAAATTGCATTATTGGCTTTATTTTAACAAAAAAACACTTAAGGTACATTAAACATATGTTTCTTACTGCAAGTTTTTCCTTAGTAAGCAAGCAAACAAAGGCTCCTAATTTAACTGCTGATGTGTCATTTTCCATTCTATTATCTTGTCAAAATTATTAAGGACAAGTGATAGAAAATGAATTATTAATCTGCTTGTTCATTTACTGTTAATATCTGCTTACTTTCTCTTTCAACATGTTCTATCAACACTTCTGTTCAAATGTAATAAATTGCTTATTCTTCTGTTGTTTGATACTTTAAATTAGTTTTGGATGGTACCACAAATTTGGGTATCAATCCGATAGCAAGTTGTTACAGGATCATACATTGATCATATTCAAAGTCCTCATGTGTCCAGGGACATATTTCCAGAGATTGTAAACATAATATGATTTTTTTTAAAAACGAAAGAAGATGTGATGCCAAAAAATATTGACGTGACCATAGAATGGACTAGATACACTACTGTACTTGGTATCATTACAGGGGATGGTGGACCGGTAGTTTTCAGAGGCGGTATAGTACTGAAGATGATTCATTAGTATCGTGGTACTATACTAATACCCGTATAACATACAACCCTAATATTAACACAATCATTTGTGAGAAGAAACTAATTCACCACTTCAAAAATAAAGTAAATACAACATTTCCTGTCAGTAATAAAGTACCATTAATAAAATAGTGCAATCAGTGCCTACCTCAAAGTAAGGCAACATTCAATTGTAGAACATAAAGAAATCAAAGTTCAAATGATAAAGTCCATTTTTTCCAGTATCAAATCATAACAAGTAACAGTTACCTGTACCTCCAGGTGAACCATTAAGTTAAAAATAAACAGTTCATTTTGTGGTCATGTTTTTTTTTTGCCTTCAAGTCTTTTCTTTCAAAGTGTTGCCTCTCGTCAAAGTCTTTCTTATCAGACCTGTGGATTTAGGTTTGCTGCGGTCCTCGCTAATAATGTTCTGTCTTTACTCAGCACCACAGGCAGTTTACTATTACTTCCATAAATCTTCACAATGGTGAATTTGAAGGTGTTTTATCACAGTGGTTCTCAAATGGGGGTACGCGTACCCCAGGGGGTACTTGAAGGTATGCCAAGGGGTATGTGAGATTTTTTTTAAATATTCCAAAAATAGCAACAATTCAAAAATCCTTTATAAATATATTTATTGAATCCTATTTCAACAAACTATGAATGTAAGTTCATAAACTGCGAAAAGAAATACAACAATGCAATATTCAGTGTTGACAGATATAATTTTTGTGGACATGTTCCATAAATATTGATGTTAAAGACTTTTTTTTTTTGTGAAGAAATGTTTAGAATTAAGTTGATGAATCCAGATGGATCTCTATTACAATCCCCAAAGAGGGCACTTTAAGTTGATGATTACTTCTATGTGTGCACATCTTTATATATAATTGAATCACTTGTTTATTTTTCAAAAAGTGTTTAGTTATTTTTATATCTTTTTTTCCAAATAGTTACAAAAAGACCACTACAAATGAGCAATATTTTGCACTGTTATACAATTTAATAAATCAGAAACTGACGACATAGTGCTGTATTTTACTTCTTTATCTCTTTTTTCCAACCAAAAATGCTTTGCTCTGATTAGGGGGTACTTGAATTAAAAACATGTTCACAGGGGGTACATGACTGAAAAAAGGTTGAGTGCCACTGTTTTATCAGATTTGATTGTGTTGAAGCTGTTATGTTTGGGTAAGATGAAGTCGGGAAGCGGCGTGCAGGTAGGACAAATAATTGATTTCAATAAATCAAGCCAAAATACAAAAAGGGGTGCCGATGGCACGGGAAGCTAACGTAAGCTTTAGCACAGGGCTAGCAAAAAAAAGAACAAGAAGCAGGAATAACTAACATAACTTGTTGCTTGTTGCAAAACAGAACTGCGGGCAGAGAAAATGCGAGGCAGGAATAAATAGCTCTCTGATTAGTGACCGTGAGCAGGTGAGTGTCCCGACCACTAATCAGAGGCAGGTGACAATAATCAGCACCCATGACAACAAAGAAACAAACCAGGGTGCTGAAACTGAACTAAATCAAGAACTAAGGAAATAGTAAAACATGATCATAATAAAACATGATAAGTAAAACATGATCCAGGCATCTGATCATCACAGAAGCTTGTTTTTAACCCACACCGTTTCATTTCTGCAGAACACTTTTTGCAAACTGCAAGTAAAATGTATTTTTTTGATAAGACAAAAGATCACCAAGATAAACATGGTGGTGGCAGCATCACTTCCTTAGTAGCAATATGGAAAATACAGCTTCAATGCATGGAAACGACATATAACTGGCTCATCCCTTGTCCAAATTAATAGGTTAATGCAGGGGTGTCCAACATACGGCCCGCGGGGCCAAATGCACCCCGCCAGCCTCTTCTATTAGGCCTGAGGGACATCATGAGTTCAACAAAGCGTCGCACTGTGCCATCCATCCATCCATCCATTTCCTACCGCTTATTCCCTTTGGGGTTGCGGGGGGCGCTGGTGCCTATCCCAGCTATAATCGGGCGGAAGGCGGGGTACACCCTGGACAAGTCACCACCTCATCGCAGGGCCAACACAGATAGACAGACAACATTCACACACTAGGGACCATTTAGTGTTGCCAATCAACCTATCCCCAGGTGCATGTCTTTGGAGGTGGGAGGGGCCTATCCCCAGGTGCATGTCTTTGGAGGTGGGAGGAAGCCGGAGTACCCGGAGGGAACCCACGCATTCACGGGGAGAACATGCAAACTCCACACAGAAAGATCCAGAGCCCGGGATTGAACCCCAGACTGTCACACTGTGCCGTGCTTTCAAATGAATCTTAGATACCAGGTGGTCTCTGAATGCTACATATTTACTCTCATCTTGCGGACAACGTGAGTAAATCAGATAAATTACCCTTGAAAAGTACATTGAAGTAATAGTACAGTCTATACTAGGTGTGTAACGGTACACCAACATTTCGGTTCAGTACGTACCTTGGTTTAGAGGTTCGGTTCGATTCATTTTCGGTACAGTAAGAAAACAACAAAATATACGTTTTTTGGTTATTTATTTACCAAATTTGTAAACAATGGCTTGATTCTTTTAACATTGGGAACACTATAATAATTCTGCCCAAGTTAATCCACATTAGCCTCAAGTTATTGCTTAGATGAATTAGATGAGATAAAATGACACAACTTTTCTTTTACATATAAAAAGTGTAACATTAAACACTTTCAAGTCAACTCATCATGCTTAATTTATTACAGCATTTGGGAAGCCTGTAGTTGACTTTTATTATGTAAATGTTGTATTTGTATCAACATGTGATAGCAGGGACCCTGCCATTCAAAACTAGGCTGCTACATTACTAATGATTCATGTAACTATAGCTGAAAAATAGTACAATTGCAATAGGAGAGACTATTCATCCCTAAACACAATGGAGTTCATGTAGGCTTTATGATGCACTTACATTATTATATACACTATCAGAGACAGAAACTCTTCATTTAACATAATGTCCTTTTTGCTGCTTCAACACACCTCAATTAACACTGTCC